>NC_057785.1:657565-659688 GCF_014825855.1 Bombus pyrosoma | reverse complement strand
GGGAGTCGGAAAATTCGAATTTGTCTTCGTTCGGCGGTTGCATGTAGCGGCGACGTCGTTTCGCTCGGAGTTTGTTTATTCCTACATTACATGTATCCTAACGATTTTCATACTCTGAGGCAAAACAATACATATACGATAACTGTAACACTTTTAGAAGACAACGATTCGGCAAAAATTTATCCGATACCTTTCAAGCAAAACTCATAATGCACTATGACCATAACATCTAGCATAGTGTTTCTACAAACGCAATGCACTATGACCATAACATCTAATATTGTGTTCCCACATACGCAATGCACTATGACCATAACATCTAGCATAGTGTTTCCACATATGTCCAGAGTGGTAATGTGATGAGATTTAGTGTTTCCACATACGCCCAGAGTGATAATGTGATGAAGTATAGTGTTTTCATATACGCCCAGTGTGGTAATGTGATGAAATTCAGTGTGTCCACATACGACCAGTGTGATATTGTGGTGTGTACTGGTGTAAGGTTGAGTAGATAGAAGACTGGTGATTCACAGGATGCAACTAGCACTTTGGATAAACATCATAATGTTACTGTTACGCCACGTGGATTTCCAGAGGCCGTTATTCCTAACCGTCGCTCGTGGCATCGCAGTATCGCGAGCGAACCGTCTCAAGTAGCTCAACACATACAATGTAGCGGCCAGCATCAAACAGAGAGTTCGAGAAACGTCGATTCGTTTCGTTATTTCAAACACTCATAAAGTGACACGCGTGATCAGTGGCGTGATCGGTGGCGTGACCCGAGCATGGTGGGGATCGTCTCCCATGAAACACAAAGGGCCCATCGAAGGGCAATCAGTATCGATCGAGGATTCAAACCAAAAACACTAACGTCTCCAACGAATTACAAGTCGTCCAACTACAAAACTCATTGTAAAGTCGAGTCGAATCATTACACCAAATGAACTGTATCATCTGTCAAATAATTTGTGGCGCATCATTATCCTGTTGTTTATATATATATATATTGTCAAATATATAATTTTTGTTAACTCTGTTAATTCAGTGTTAATCTCAACCAACCACCTCTGTCATCTTAACAGACACAGAGGAACGACTACTTCGCGGCGTCTATTTTCTGAATCGTAGCGAGAATTTACGCCTCCCGCTGACGCGCTTTCCTCGCGATCGCGTCTCTCCGCGAACGGTCGTAACAGTTACTGATTGTTGTTTTTTCGTTTTGCTAATGAACATTCGATCAAAATCTTTGTTGTTGAACTGGGCCCTTAGCTTATTGGAATGTTTGGTTAAATTGTAAATAATGTCAGTTGTATTGTGAGTCTAATGTTAAGAATCGAGAGTAACTCATGTTGTTGTTTTGCCTCAAAACATTGATACAGTCTTGACGCAGAAACGTAATGATAAATAAATGCAATCGTCGAATGAAGACGAATTCAAATTTTCCCACTAGACAGTATCTCACAGTATATACTGACTGGCACAAATTAGCAATCGATATCTACGAGTCGGATTTTCCGCGATCGAACATACACTGTCGTTGCGAATACAGTGAACGAGCGTCTTTTGTACTTTTATTTATTTATTTATTTAACTTATTCTAAATATATTTGACGGGTTGCGACAACAATCTCTCGCTCTCGTTATTTTAATATTATCGATCTTCAACCAATGCTCTACACTCCGAACGGGCTAGCGAACGCCGTTTTTTCGACGTCGTCGGGCGCGATCGGCATTTGGTGGTACGCGCGCTCGAGGTCGATTTTCGAGAAGATTCGCTTACCGTGAAGTTGATGCGCGAAATTTTCGATGTGCGGCGGTGAATACCTGTCGGGTACGGTGCGGGCGTTCAGCAGTCGGTAGTCGCCATAGGGTCGTAGGTCTCCGTCTTTCTTCGGAACGACATGCAGAAATGATGCCCATGGACTTGTCACAGACGAAATGCCACAGACGAAATCCGACTAAACAAAGCGATAAGATAACGAAGTTCCAAGCACGTTACCATCAGGATAACATCCGGTCATTCTATCCGTTCCCAAAGATGTATGATCAAGGCCCATTCCCACTCCAACGAATAAAAGAATTTAAATACACCCCCTAAAGATCATCCAAGTCAGTCTTGAACA
>NC_057785.1:559252-650833 GCF_014825855.1 Bombus pyrosoma | reverse complement strand
CCGGTCATTCTATCCGTTCCCAAAGATGTATGATCAAGGCCCATTCCCACTCCAACGAATAAAAGAATTTAAATACACCCCCTAAAGATCATCCAAGTCAGTCTTGAACAGTCACGCCTAGAGCTCAGAAGTGTATTGCAAACGATAAAAAATAAAGTTTCTTTTTTCCCTAAATTTATTTTTTTTATTTTACGTGACAGACTCTTCGATGGCTGTATCACTCCTTGCTCCATCATCAGCTCGAATTCTGCCTTCACCTGTTTGAGACGATCAGGGGCAAGGTGTTGAGGTCTGCTGCAGACGGGTGGTCCGGGCGTCGTCTTGATGTAGTGTTCCATCCCATGTCGAATTTTTTTTTCGTCTGAAAACAGGCGGAAACGTTAAGACCGAAAATTCGTCCAGGAGTCGGTGGTACGTCGTTTCGCCGATTTTTATCGACGTATCGGTCGTGGCCGAGTATCCCCTTGCGGACAGGCTGGTAGTCGTGTCGATTAAGCGCTTGTTTCGTGAATCCGCCAGCAGCCTGATGATACGCGTATTAATGTCTGTTATTACGAAGTGCTATTTTAAGTCCTGTCGAAAAGAGGTACAGTGACTACCGTAAGTCACAATGTGCGTCACAGTTCGTAGCTGCTTTTGTTGCCGGCCCGTATAGTTTATTGCGCGGGTCGCACAAGCATAGGTCGGCAGAAGAAATCCTCGAACTCCTGTCTTTCATGTAAATGTGGCGGGATGAAAAGCCGCTGCCGTACGCCGCGGTCACGGACGTCAGCCCGCGTTTCCCTGGTTCCAGTTACAGGGGCAACGACACTTTCTTGCGCGGTCTCGGAAGGTCTCGTAGTAGTAGCAGGGATCATTTTGCTGCGTCGTGTCTCGGGAATCAACACTGTCGAGGAACAGTGCGCCAATTTGAATCATTAATCGGCTTACCCAATCGTACTCCTGGGTGCGCGGGGTGGTTCGTTTGCCCGCTGGCTACTGCTATCTGTTCGGTTTCTGGACTTATTTCGTGGATCCTGTCTCCCACCATGGTCAGAGCATCCGCATTCATTTTCCTTATGGCGGCCAGAACCCGTTGCGTATTAACTGGGAGGCGGTTGTTCCAAAGCGAGATCGATGGGGCGGCCAGCTTCTTCCGGTTCCTGTAGGGATTGTGTCCTGTAAACGAAAAGAGATGAATATGTTTGTACCACATAAAGATATCGTGTCCGTAAATCATCAGTGTTCATAATGGCGAACTACAACGAGGAAGGGCGCGCAACGAACGCCACAGATCACGGAGACACAATAAGTCAGCTATTCCGCGTAATTCCACTACGGCATCAAGGAATAGTGATGTGAGTTGCTATGTTGGAAGCACAGTTCAAGACGGCACATCATAAGTGACAAAACTAAATTTGCCGCTCTCGTCGCGAACCTCGGGGTTGAATATCTAGATCAAGTCGAGGACAGAGTGCTAGATCCGCCGGCGACAGGACGATACGAAAAGCTAAAAAATTAACTCATCAAAAGACTGGCCGATTTGGACGGCACAAGAGTGCGGAAGTTGCTTGAAGATCAAGAAATGGGAGGCATGACACTGTCCTAGTTCTACAGAGATTTGAAGAAGCTGGCCGTCACATCGATCTCGCACGATCTCGTTCTGACGCTTTGGAAGAATCGCGAAGAATTTGGAAGAATTTCAGTGAATACGCAACGGATCCCGGCCGCAATAAGGGAAGCAAGTCCGAATGCTTCTCCACGGTGGCGATCACGATCACGATCCCCGAATTCCCGAGACACGACGGAGCAAAATGATCTCTGCTACTACCACGAGACTTTCACGCAAATCACGGAAATCACGCAAGAAAGTGCCATTGCCCCTGTAACCAAAACCAGGGAAATGTCGGCAGCCTCACATCCCGCCTTATTTTCGTGAAAGGCAGGAGTTTGAGGATTTCTCTCCACGTGGACACGGGCGCCGACCTACGCGCATACCCGCGCAATAAAGTATACGCACCCCGCGGAAAAAGACGACTATTAACTTTTCACGGCCAGCGAAACGAGCATCGCGTCGTACGGTACAATCCCGGTGTCCCTGAATTGGTTTTTTCGACGAGAATTGAAGTGCCAATCTGTAATAGCAGACGTTAACACGCCTACCATCGGCCTAGATTTCCTGAGTTACTACAGGTTGCTGGTAGATTCACGAAACGAACGCTTAATTGACATGACTACTAACCTGTCCGCAGCGGCATACTCGGCCACGACCGATACAGCGTCGATAAAAATAATAATCGGCGAATCGATGTAGCACCACCTCCTCGCCGGATTTCCGGATTTAACGGGCCCGTCCGTTTCCGGACGAAAAAAAATTCGACACGACGTGGAATACCACATCAATACCACGCCTAGACCTCCCGTCTGCAACAAACCTTAACGCTTCGCCCCCGATCGTCTCAAACAGGAGAAAGCAGAATCCAAGCCGATGATAAAGCAAGGAGTGTCATATTAGAGAGGATTCCCTATCCGCTATATATTCCTCTCCTTGTTCTTGTTCATAATAAATGACTTCTATGACTGTACATAATAGGAAAAATTTTCATTATTGACGTGTCCCTTTTGATTGTTGTCCTTGGTCCGCCCATTTGTCGGTGCATCGCTGTTTATCGCGACTGTGCGCTAATATTTATTTATTTATGTGCACTTCCGTGACATTCCTTTTACTTCGATTTTAACATTATAGTTGTTGAGAATATCGAGTACTTTGTGAGGTGAACTGTATACTGGTTTCAGAATTTCTCTTTTTTGAGTTCTCTCGATAAATATCTCAAATCTCCCACTCTGAAATCTTGCCCATTAATTCGTCTGTCGTAATATTCTTTAAACCCTAATGTTGATTACATAAGATCATCCTTTGCTGCGAGTTGTATCGTGTTTATCTTGTCAAGTAGATCCCTTAAAAGTCTACATAGATCGGTTCCATATTTTCTTCGATTACTACTTTACTGGACGGTTATCTGGCCAGATGCCCGCAAAATAACTCATGAGCAGAGAACTTTTTTCCTTTATGTACAGAAGTGTTGAAGGAAAACATGGCTCCCTATTCCTTGCATCCTCTGTATATAATTTGAGGTACTTGACCACAACGTAGGGCGATAGTGAAGGTATTTCGACAAACGTATCCCACTGCCGATTTCCCCGATGTTCCTTTCCCTTAAGTTTTCTGCTTTTAGTTCCATTCCCCTGAAGTTGTGGCTCGCGCTATTCGCGAGTCATGACAATTTCTGTTGACTCACGACATGACTGTCTTTAGTTTAGCTTTTCTCCCTTACATTAATCAGCTCTTTATTTTCCATCTGTTTCCTCTTTTCCATCTTTCTATCTATTCTTTCTATTTTTTCCCCCTACTTAGGGACTCATTTCTTGTCAATACTCAATTGTCAATACTCATCATCATTCGCCACTCGCTCATTTGAAGAGATTTGAGAGGCAACGATTCTGATTTATTTTCCTTTAAACATCATCATCTCGATAGTATTCCTATTGCAGTATGTATATATTTCATGACATAGAGTAATATCATATGATGGTAATAAAAACATACATCGATTTCAGCAGACATTCATATAGATCAAATTTTTGATATCCGAATTTACTACAGTGGTGCAGTGCGACATATGATTAAGTAATTTCACAAAACGAACTGAGTTAAAAATTTGGCAGGAGTCCCGTTTCAGGAATAGGTTATCCGGAACAATAAACTCCATACATTTTAAGGCAGTCCATATGAGTTGGTTTGTCCCAATAGACTCAAATGCCAACAAGAACATCTTACAGGATTTTCAAATCTAAGTCGAAAATACATTCATAAGCAGTTGCAATTGAGGTGTTGTCCGTGATAATAGTAGCTGCTGGTTGTAGATGTCGCTTGCTGGGGTACTGCTGTATTTTCATCCAATTTAAGAATCATGGAATAAAAATCGGACTCCGGTCGCCGGGATTCGAACCCGGGTTCCGAACGTGCGTGACCTAAGGCGCTAACCACTGCGCTGCCGTCGTCCAGTTTTAGTTAGTGTCGAGTGGCCGTATTTGTGCCGTCGAGTACCGCCACACAATTTTTTTTTTTTTTTTAATAACGTTCATTGGCCAGAAAATGAGTATTACATGTGTATGATATTCACAATAAACAGTGAATTACTGTTTAAGGATGTTTTAGGCAAAAGTACCGATACGTGACGGTACGACATAGCCATACAATATTTGTGTGTCGGGGTTACATTTTTTTTTTTTAGCGTTGCATTTCTGAATTAGATTTAAGCCGCTGTAGAGCGGTGCTTATATATGATATTGTTTATTTTTCTTCTTATTTCTGTCCTGAAAACCTGGTCGGAAAAACAGGACAGTTCGGTAGTCTACGGTATTTTGGGAGTGGCGGAGGAGGGAGGACGGGGTGGGGAAAGGGGGGGGGTATCAGGTATAATTATTTACGATATTTACAATATTTACAATGTTTATAGTATTTATACTATTCTACACGGCGGGGGGTTTGGGAGTAGCCGTTCTGAGGCTCTTTCTTTTGTTATTTATTTTTTTTTCTCTCGTTTTATGGTTTCAGTATCCACCAATATTTTTTAATGTTTTTTCTATGGTTGTCTTCTGTGTCTTTTTGGGGAAGGGCCATGTTGTATCTCCACCTAGGGTCTGCAATCTGTTCGTTTAGGTCTTCCTCGTATAGTATTGTTTTAATCCCCATTTTTATTTTTATATGGAAAATTATCGGGATGTTGTTTTGATCTTGGTGTTACGCCACGTGGCTTTCCAGAGGCCGTTATTCCTAACCGTCGCTCGTGGTATCGCAGTGTCGCGAGCGAGCCGTCACGGTCAGCCCGACAAATAAACAATGTAACGGTCAACAACAGACAGAGCGAGTTCCAAAAAAAAAGGAAAAAAAACGTCGGTTCGTTCCGTTATTTTGAATACACTAATCAGGTGACACGCGTGATCATGGCGTGATTGGTGCGTGACCCGAGCATGGAGGGGATCGTCTCCCATGTAACACAAAGGGCCCATCGAAGGGCAATCAGTATCGATCAAGGATCCAAACGAAATACACTAACGTCTCCAACGAATTACAAGTCGTCCAAATACAAAACACATTGTAAAGTCGAGTCGAATCATTACACCAAGTTAACTGTATCATCTGTCAAATAATTTGTGACGCATCATTATACTGTTGTTTATATATATATTGTCAAATATATAATTTTTGTTAACTCTGTTAATTCAGTGTTAATCTCAACTAACCACCTCTGTCATCTTAACAGACACAGAGGAACGACTAATTCGCGGCGTCGATTTTCTGAATCGTAGCGAGAATTTACGCCTCCCGCTGACGCGCTTTCTTCGCGATCGCGTCTCTCCGCGAACGGTCGTAACACTTGGAGATAGTTTCTTTCATCTAGGTATAAGAACGCTTCCGGGGGGATGTAGCCTGTTGTCAGTGTGTTTTTGTAATATTCATCGTTTGGTAATAAGCAATCGAAGATTAGACTGTTTTCCGTTATCTTTGCAGCTTGCGCGAAGTGGTTTCTAGTTAGTTTTAAAATTTGGCAGTCGATGCGGTGGATGTTGGCTAAATCGTATATTCTTTTATTTTTGACGTATTTTCTGAATCCGCTGTGTTCGGATCTGTAGGTGCTGAGCTCAAGCAAGCCCTGATGCATTTTCTTTCGAAAACGCGCATTTTTTCCATTTGGGAAGCTGATATATTGTACCAAATTGGACAGCCGTAGGTTAAGATTGGTCTGATTAGTGTTTGGTAGCACAGGATTTTTACTTTGCTGTTGAGATGTTTGGAGTAGAATAGTCTTTTTGTTTTCCAAAATGCTTTGCTGGCTTTGGAGAGTTGAATTTCAATGTGTTGCTTGAAGTTTAGTCTATCGTCTATGTGTACTCCTAGGTACTTTACACAGTTTTTGTGAGGTATGGACTCTCCTTCATATGCTTTTTTTTTTAGTTGGAAATTTTACAGTGTTCTCTTTCTATTGGGCCTATTTCACTTGATTTGGGTCTAAATAGTATAGTTTCGCATTTGCTTGCATTGATTTTTAGTTTCCATGTGTAGTAGTAATGGCTAATTATTTCGAACAGTTCTTGGAGTTCTGTTCTTATCGTTTTTGTTTTGCGGCCTGTTACGTAGATGATTAGGTCGTCTGCGAATGCTATGGAGCGTTTATGAGTGGAAGTATTGAGATTAAAGAGATTTAGTAAGTCGCTATTGTAGATATTGAACAGTAATGGAGAATTTACTGTTCCTTGTTCTAGCCCGTTTTCTATGGCGAATTCTTTGCTTGATGTGTGTAAACCGTCGGTCATTACGAACGTTTTGTTAGTTATCATGTCCCAGACTATTTTAATTAAGTATTATGGGAAGTTCTTCTTGATCATTTTGTATATCAGACCGGGGATCCAGACTGTATCAAACGCTTTTCCAGGTCTATTAAGCAGGCGGCTACTCGTTGCTTTGCGTTAAGTGCCCAGCAGATGTCCGAAGTAAGTTTGTTTATCGCGTGGATCGTGGAATGTTTGTGCCGAAAGCCGAATTGGTTTTCTGGGATTATGTCGTTTTTTGCGCAGAAGGAGGTTAGAGGTTTATGACTATTTCGAATACTTTGCTTATGTTGGGGAGGAGACTTGCGTAGGTTTGCAGGTTGTTACGTCGCGTGGGACATCTGCACGCCATCCCTCGCTACCTGGCAGCCAACGGCCAACCTACAGCCTTCCCGATTCTCAATAGACCCCCGGACCCACCATAAAACGTTAACTTTTAGCTTCATTGTTTCCACACAAGTTGCATTGTTGCCAGTCAAGTTGCATGTCTGGAGAATTTTCTAGTTCTATAAGTATTTTCAGTTTATGGCTGGGTCTTGGCAAAGTCCTTGAGTTTACTAGGCTCTCTTAAGAATCACGGAGAAAGCGGACAGTCACCAGATGGGAAAAGCTAACACATGTCCATCGAAAAAGGCTGTTTTTCGTCAGGAGCAAAGTCCACCCCGCTCTACGTTGGTGGGAGACTTCTGCATATCCTGTTCTTCAGAGTGGGTCATCACCAATCGGCATCGCGGATCGTTACCCTCACTGCCTGGACGAAAAGTGTGAACAACGAATCCGCGTTCTTCGGTCAAAGGGCACACCCACACCAAGTTTTCCTCCGAGACACCTTAAGGGCAGTTCAGCCCTCTCGAGCAAGTGGTCAAGCAGTCATCATCACGTCACTTTCGAGCAAGTGGTCAAGCAGTCATCACCACGTTTTTCTCGATCAAGTCGTCACCAACTCTCGTTCAACTCTTGAGCAAGTCATCATCAAGTCACTCTCGATCAAGTCGGTCGAATACAGTCAGTCAACGCAACGATATTAGAAGAGTCTCAGGTCGTACTCACTCGTCGTTGTTCGTACACACATTCATTATTGTATAACACCGAAGTTGTTGGATCGATTAAATATATAATAACCTGTTAATCGCAGCGTTATTTCAATTAATCACCCTTATTATCCCACAAGAAATAAGGGATCGTACGATTCGTGGCGTCGATTAGTCAATCGTAACGGGAATTTACGACTCTCGTTGGCGCGCTTCTTCGAGATCGCCTTTATTTTTTTTTGTAATGGATATTAATTTGGCTTTTTTCCATTTTCTGGAGAAATACGTGTTATTTAGTGCATTGTTAAATAGTACTGTGTAGTACCATTTTATTTTATTGGGTATACCGCCACACAATCTTCATACAGCGATGATTGATTTTAGTCTCCTGTGCAAGCACTAAATATGTTTTCACCTGAAACCTTTTTGACTTCAAGTGTTTTCATGTTTTTCCTTGCATATTATATATTGACAGTCTTGAGTGCAGTGACGTTGGTTTGAAAATTTTGGGTGGGCCCGACACCTGTGCTTTGATGAGAAACGTAATTGTTGACAATATATCTGTTCGGTTGCAATGTACTACTGCACTGATACATCGTATTGATTGTATTGTCACCTACACCGTGACTATGGCCAGTTTTCAATGGTACGAAGAGTATTTTAACTCGTACAAGAATGGCTGCAACGACATAAAAGAGGAAATTACGGAGTGCGTTGCCTGCAGCCAAAGCAGTGAAGAAACTTTGTGCTCCTATTTAGCAACTGGACGTCGAATTACGCGAATTGCATTTTTCTGTACAAGAAAATGCAAATACGTCTGTAGTAAATGCCGTATATTCATCGAAAAGTAGGTTGTTCATAAGATTTTCGATTTTCAAATATTTTTGAGGTGTTCACTAATTTTCTTCAAGAAGCTTTTGCATCTTATTACAACCTTTTCCATCGATTGCGATCTCACTGCGTATAGTTTTGTTTGTAAGTATTACATAAGCAAATGTTTCATTTGCTCGTTTATCCAAATTGAAACTTGATATTATCTTATATTATTCTTGCTATATTATATTGCACAATCCTTGTATTAAGAGAAACATGTTAAAATCCTGGATATAGTTTCCTAACAGATAAAGCATGATTCTGTATTCGAAGTATACAAATGTATTCGTTTGTGAAATAATGAAAATCTCGTCTTCGTGATTAGAAAATTGATATGCTGAATTGCACATCTGACGAACATAATTGGGTCCATTTCCTTGAGTAACGTTGTTACAAAACAGCGTATTCACGCGATCATGTGATTTGAGTGCACAAACGAAAGATTGGAATCGTTATAGTTTTCTTCTTTTTATATATGTATCTATATATAATTTTGCACGTTTTAAGCGAATCACATTCTTCATCTTTTTCCCGTTACTGTGTCAAACTTTAAAACGCAAATTTTTTTCTTTTATTTTTTGCTAATAATTATTTACGAGTCTGTCAAATTATTCAAATTCCCCATCACATAAATAGATATCACAAGTTCGAAACGTTGCTGCGTCATTGTCCAATCTGCACAGAGTTTTCGACGATATGATGACCAATATCTATATCTTTAGACTTGTTGTAGATATCTCCAACATATGTTGATATACGACAAATTACAATATAGTAGATGATACATTGTTGGCTAGGAACTTCCTGGATATTCTACAATTCCGTTCACCTGGACGGATTGCATTGGAGTCGGATTCATTTTCATCGCTAAATACAACTTTTCTTTAATGTTTTCTACATTGTATACTGTACACGTATCTTTATGAATTCTATACATTTTTCTTTATGTTAAGATGTGAATGATACCTAACGTTGCAGTGTTGCATGTTGCAAATGCTTATATCGTTGCAAAATACATTGTACGGTTTATCGCAAGACCTATTATTTTAGCAAATCCTTTTTTGCCAATGCGATTGCTCTCTGCTCTTTCTCGTTTTATATTTTGTAGCACTTGAAAGCAATTATGTTGCTATCTTTCCATCTCTACTAACAAATTTTGTAACTTCTATGACGGTGTAATTAATTGTTTACTGTAATAGCAGAATTCTGTCAATTTCATTATTATTTAAAAGTTTCCCTTGAAGGGGGACTTACTTACTTTCAGAATTTAATGAGAAATAAAAGAATGGAATATTGGGTAGACTTGTACTCTATTAATTTGCTTTCAAAATACCTCAACAGTAATTCATAAAAAATGTAATAAGATTCCTTCTATAACTTTAGATTTTCTTTTATAACTTTTATAATTTATTACAGCGATTTTCCATATGCTTTGCATGACATGCATAACTTATAGAATATAAAATTTAAGAAATATAAACTTGTAAAACTTATATAAGTATTAAGTATGTTCTGTAACAAGTGTAGTGCCAGTTTATAACATGATCAATGAAAGTGTATCAAAAAAAAAAAAAAAAAAAAGAATGGGAAATGCAAATGAACAATGGAAAAAGGTAGGATATTTCTTGTAAAAACAACACAACCCCTATACGAAATCTACTGTTTCAGTGATCATGCTTTTACATATGAGAATCATTTACAATTAATTATAACCCGTTAGAATGAAATAATTACATAAGCATACAGAATGATTTATACAGAGAGTCGCATATAATATAATAAAATATTGTAAATAAAAGTAAAAGGCAAAATAAAGACTTAGAAACTTAAATACATGGCTTAAGTACTGCACGGACCATTTTAATTAGCAATAAAGTTAGAGGGATTTACCGAATGGACAAATTGTAAAGCAAAAATTAAATAAATAAATAAACGCGTGCACTTTATCGCGTCTCGTTATAAGGGATCTCACTGTAGATCGTTGTCTCGATGGATATTATCGCAGTTTAAGTTTGTTTTTGCTGTAACGGAAGATTAAGAATACATAATGAAATAATATGAAGTAATCATAAAGATTATTATTACAAAAATTGCTGAAAATGTTGCCCATTCTGCCGAACACATAGTTCTGCTCTTCTAATTAAATTTCTATGAACACTTCCTAACGTATTCGATTGTTTTAAAGTATGAAAGGCTACAATAATCTTTTCTTTCATCGAAGAAATAGACATTCCAACACTGGAGAAAATATTAGAAACGGCTCCAAAGGTGACTCACAACTTTAAACCAATGCAAAGCCAACTTCAATATATTACTGAAGTGATAGTTGGTGAAGGGATTCGATCGTGTGGTAACTATCGATCTCTATGGTAAGCGTATATTTCCCAAAATCGATCTCGTTCGCGCTTACCATCAAATTCCGATCGCACCGGAAGACGTACCGAAGACAGCGATCACAGCACCATTCGGGCTGTTCGATGCCACCAATATGATGTTTGCGCTTCGAAACGCCGCTCAAACATGTTAACGATTCGTAGACGAAATCACAAGAAGCTTCGATTTCGTCTACGCATACATGGACGACTTTTTAATTGCGTCCGAAAACGAAGAACGACACCGCGAACACTTGCGGATTTTGTTGTTCATACCGGGGGCAGCGAAAATCCTTCAACCACTCAACGACTCGTTGGTCCGAAAAAGCTGAAAATAGCTTCCGCGAGTCGAAACGCGCCTTAGCTAACGCGACAATGTTAGCGCATCCGATTCCTGGCGCGCCCGTCAGGAGCGGTACTCTAACAGGGCGTTAACGATACCTGGCAACCGTTAGGTTTTATGACAAAATCTCTATCCCCCGCACAACAAAAATATAACGCGTACGACCGAGAACTACCCGCGATGTACACCGCGGTGAAACGATTTAGATACGTCGTCGAAGGTAGAGATTTCACTATATTCACCGATCACAAACCCCTTATATACTTCGACAAGTGTTCGCCGAGACAGTTTAGACGCTTAGGCTACGTCAGACAATTTACGACCGATATCCGACACATTAAAGGGATAGACAATAATGTAGCCGATACTCTATCCCGAATAGAAGCGATTGGGAAAACCATCGATCATCAAACGTTAGAGAACGATATCGAGCTACGCGAAATCATTAAGTCCGGCTCTAGCGCGCTGCAATTGAAAAAGATACGATTTCCCGATCAGGATGTCGGAATTTATTACGATCTCACGAACGAAACCCCGCGACCGTACGTACCGAAATCGTTACGACGCACCGTATTCCAGTCGTTACATGGACTTCCCCATCCGGGAATACGTGCTACGCAAAAATTAGTGACGATACGTTTCGTATGGCCGTCCATTAATAAAGATTGTCGAACTTGGGCGCGACAGTGTACACCGTGTCAACGCTGCAAAGTCACCAGGGACGTATCCTCGTCGGAACGTTCAAAACGTTAGCATACACACACATACACTTCGAACACATACACTTCGAACACATACACTTAAACATTATCTTCATGCAGTACTCGCAGGGCTATCGATATTGTCTAACGTGTATCGATCGTTTCTCGCGTTGGTCCGAAGCCTTTCCCATCGTCGATATGGAAGCGTCAACCGTTGCTTCGGCCCTCCTTTCTACTTGGATAGCTCGTTTCGGCGTACCTTTAAGAATCACGACCGACCAAGGACGCCAATTTGAATTGCGACTGTTTGAGGAGGTATGCATTTTCGTTGTTAGGAAACTGCCATGGAAGATTAGAAGACTGATAAACAATTATCTGACTGAGAGGAGGGTTATCGTTAGTAACCAGTTTGGTACTGTGGAATACGAGGTTTCGGCGGGTGTACCACAGGGATCGGTTCTCGGGCCATTCCTGTGGAATTTAGTTTATGACTAGCTATTAGAAAGATTGAATAGTATGGTGTTTGTCAAGGCATTTGCTTTTGCAGATGATTTGGCGATTACTTGTGCTGTGAAGAAGAATGAGTGTGCGAGCGCTAAAGTGAATGCTGTGTTGAAAATTGTGTGCGATTGGTGCGCGAGTGTGGGTCTTAACGTTGGCGAGAGATAAGACTGAAATAATGTTCATTACCGGTATGCGTGTGCCTAGAGTTATTGGACTCAGTTTGGGTGGCTCGGTTGCTAACTTTGTTGAAGTTATAAAATATCTAGGAGTCACGATTGACACCTAAAGGAAATTTGATAAACATATTGAAACTGTATGTGATTAAGCGGATATTATGACGAGAGTCCTTAGACGTATTTTACCACACATTAATGGACCGTCTAATTTAGCCCGTAGGCTTTACTATATTGTGTGGGAATCTATTGTGACGTATGGTGCACCAGTGTGATCTGGGGCAGTGAATTTCGCGAAAAATAGGAGGACTATGAAAAGGCCACAAAGAACTGCCCTGTACATTACGACTACGGCCTACCGCACTGTTTCTCACGCGGCGCTTTGTGTGTTGACGGGTAACTTACCAATTTACATCAAAGTTAAGATGCTGAAAGAATCTTATGAGAAATCAAGGATTTATAAGAGTATGGTTGTTGAAGGTGATGTGAGTGATAGAGTTAACACTTGAAAAGATGAACTAGATAAAATTAGTAGGAAAGCCTATGGCAAATTGAATGGAATAACTATAACAAGGATAACTTCACTAGGAAACTGATATCGAACGCATCTATTTTTGCCAAGAACAGGAGAGATATCGATCACTTCACTATGCAAATGTTAACTGGACGTGGAATCTTTAATAGTTATAGAAAGAGGATCGGTAAGGATGTCGACACTAGGTGCTGGGATTGCGGCGATTCCAATGACGATGCGGAGCACGTCCTTTTTGTGTGTCCAAGATGGATCAACAAAAGGATGGATTTGAAGAATTTTCTTGGTGTAAGAATAAATGTGGATAATCTGGTGGACACGGTGATTGCTAAAGACGAGTACTGGACTAGATTTAAAGAGTACTGTAAAATGATTATGAGTCATAGAAGAGAGATGGAGAATGAAAAGTAGTTAGCAAATAGAAGGAGCGTTTTAAATACGCAGCGTTAAACAACTGGTGACGCGGATGACGTCGTGAAGTCGTGACAAGTCTAAGCACCAACGTTTGTTATGTAAAAAAAATTGTACGCTGCTTAACTGAAACATTAAGCAAAAAAGATGAAAATACGTGTATTTTCAGGAAATGGCGTTTTCCCTGCTAGTGAATTCGAATATTTATCTAACGAGCAAAATTTATCTAATTGTGATAATGGTGAACGAGACGAAAATTAAAAAAAAAGAGATTGTTACAAGAAAACTCTGCTGAATGATTTTCCACTTTATGAAATCAACGGTTTATCAATCAATGTTTTTCAAAACTCATTGTACAGGAGCGTTATGTGTATTTTATGTTTTTTTTTTATTATAACCATTTTTAAACTTCATGATTCATGGTATACTTAAATTTTAGAGTTGACAGCTATACTTTACAAAAAGATTAAACAGAGAATTACTTCCTTTACAGATTTACAAAAAATTTTGTACGAAGATCCGGGCTGTGCCAATATTCCTGTTTGGCACTGTATTAGCATGAACGAACAGTCTAACTTTGAGTCGACTTGACAAAAATCGAACGACTAGCACAAACAACTAGCGACTGCTTATTTTCCATAGCTCGGAATGTAGTTGTGGACATTAGGACGAAATTGTTACCGGAGAAAATACAAAAGTTATGTAGTTCAATACGATAAGACTCTACAGGTTTTCTACATGTTATGTATATAGAAACCAAAAATGTAATAAAAATCAAAAGCGACCTAAAATAAGAAGATTAAATATATTTGTTTTCATGACTTACCTTTATATGTAGAATAGCTACCTGTCCGGTTACTGCATTATCCTATCTATTATTGAACAAATTTTCAGGTTACAATTATTTACACAAAGCTAATACGTGTACGAATATCTTTTCATTTTATAAAAGTTTATGTATAAAATATCTATCCACGTTAAATCAGTCTCTTTTTATAGGAACTAATAAGTTAATTTTCTAGATAGAAAAATTAAAACTTTCAGTAAATTCTTGTACAACAGATACTCTACTGCGTCCCGCATAAGAATTACGAATGAACGTTATCAAATTCTACGGCGGCCGCTTATATAGTGACGACGACGGATTAGTATTGTTGAGTGATTGGCTACGATTCGAGTCTATAGGCGGTACCTGTACGCGATCACTGCCTAAAAATAATTTTGTAGCATGCTCCCTTCCCCCAACCTTCGACGTCCGCCGTTCCCGCAGCCCCGCAGGAACTAAAAGTAGGCTACCGATCTGTCCTATTTTGCGATTAAGTTTTCAGGACAGGAAAAAAGAGAAGAGACAATATCGTATAAAAGTACCGCTTTTGAGCAGCTTAAATTAAATTACAAACTGTAATGTTAAAAATGTAAACCCAACACAAAATATGGTATGGCTACGTCGTACCGTTGCGTAACGGTACTTTTGCCAAAACCACTATCAAACAGAAATTCATTGTTTATTGCGAATACACATATGCAATTTATATTTTTCTTGGGGTCTGAGGTGATTGGGAAAACCCCGATACCCTAGCCCGGACTTTTATTGTAGCTATCCTTAAGCAATAAAATTAGGAAATAGTTGTAAGACGCTAATCCGATGATGCGTACTCAGGGTTTATGATGATGGGCTTGGGCTCGAGGTGACATAATGAGTCGCCGAACGTAGCCGCGGTCACGGGACGGACAAGTAACAACAGAGGTATGAAATAATTGCAGCTCTCCTTAAAACAAAGATTGACCCGCGAGGAACGATTATATAAGGGTAGTTTCATTTGGACAGGGGACACAGTTGCTGATCGAGTTGCGCATTGATTTAGTTACTGAATTGGTTACTGAGTTATCGAGAGAGAATTATCTGAGAGAGCTTACTGAGCGGAGTACTACTTTTACGTTGAGTAAACGGAAATCGTGCATCACGTTGAGTTCGCCGTCCTGTGGCCGTGGATTCGTTATAGAACCTGAATCCCTCGTCATCGACCTCTCGACCGTCCGTTCGTAGCGATTACCTATAATCTCTTGCACCGACATATTTGTAACAATAAACAACAGCTGTACTCACCATGGCAAATGCCAAAGGAGGTTCATCAGACCCCCATACTTCCGAAGTTACTGCGACTATGTGTTATACTATGTGTTACTGCGATATATGTAAATTCTATAGAATTTAGAACACCAACCGACGGTTTGACCTTCCCTGTGTTTACTGGGAGTCGGTCGAACGATATGAATAGACTTAGGATAGAGCACAAAGGATATAACCTAACAATCACGAAGATGGTACCCCGCTGGGGATAGCCACCCACATGATAATCAAACAGCTAAAAAATTTCATCAAATGTCCAAATTGGACAAATTGTGAATGTAAATTATTAAATAAAAAAAAACAGGATAGAGAATACAACAGGACTTCGAGAGGCGAAGATTGAACAAAGAAAGAAAGCAAGTTAAGAGCTAGAAGGAGAAAGAGAAGAGGGATTAGAAGCGGAGAGTTTTGAGGAGATACGGAGGAAGACTTAGAAAATCGATTCTTGAGTTTTCAGGAATCGATCGCCTGAAAAACATTGACCGCCAAAAATATTACAATATTACATATATATATATATTTCGTGGCATGCTTGTAAAATCTAGACATGATTCTTTTGTTAGCTTTACATAATTGTATCACCATTTTAAGATTAATTAAATGAATATTTAATAATGATTTTAATATCGAAAATAACGATTATTATACTACGAATTTTTATATGAATACAGTGTGTTAGAATATGTGTAACATAAGATCCGATCAAATAACATCAACAAGCAAAAGACAATTTTGTACGAAGAAAAACAAAAAAGATATAATGAATAACAGATTTTATTTTCGAGAAAATTGATCTTGGAAATCTGTTTGAAACATGTAAATTTGGTTAGTTACCGACTAAGCAGACGGAAGTTATTCTACGTGCAAAGGTAAGAGAAATACGTGGAATAAAATCTTTCCGTATAAAGCTTCATTTTCAAGAAAAACAAATTTCTTCGTGCTCAGTTGATAATACTGTTCCACACGTATCTAATTCTGCAATCTTCAATATGTGATTCTTGTAGATTTTTGCGAGCTACACTCGAATTTGCAAACCGTTTTTTTCTATTACTCACAGTTTTCGAAAAAATCAATTTTGAAGAGAATTGCAAATTTTCAACTTTGGAAATATTTTGTGTTTTTATAATAGCAGCTATTGATTTGCGACGAAGACGAAAAAATTCTGTGGACTCACTCGAATAAAATGATATGTATTGTTATTGTATTATGAATATTTAAAAATGTCTAAATAATGATTAGAGCGAAAAGGCATCTCAAACGCAACATTTCTTCTTACATTTCTCAGTTTATTGAAAAAACTAAAGGTCTAGGAGAACATTTAACTACAATACCCGATGCAACAAACATTTCTGTCAAGGCAAGCATCATCTACCGTATTTCATTTGCAATATAGAAGCACAACTCACAATGTTTCGTCCGCCATTCGGTAGAACGGAACCGCTAAACACACTTTACTTCCATCGAAAGTATTAACATTATCAAGATTTTTAGATTTCTTATATCGCTGCTCGGCATTGATAGTGGCACAACTAAAAAGAATTTCGAATTTGCTTTTATTGAATAGCAAATCTACATTATGCTTTTCTTCCTATCATATAAAACGGTAAATTTAAAATTCCGCCAGTTTTGCGCCACAAGACAAAATTATTACGTATCGTCCTGACCTTAGTTCTATAACAATATTTTCATATCTTCAGTTGTTTGCGACACTATAAGTGGAAGGTAATACTGCTTTCGCGAGTAATGGTATATCTTGTGTTTAATCAGACTTATAATGTTATTGAAATGACTCGTTGAAAATCTCTTCGTAAATTTTGAAAAGCCTTTCCTCTAAAATTTATCTTTTTGGGAATTGCACCACTATCAATGCCAAGCAGTGATATACGGTTTGAATATTTTTCTGTTTTTGCTTTATCGATTGAAAAATATTTACTGAAAAATATTCAGTCAATTTTGGAAGTTTATTTTCAAACTCTTCTTTCTCATTTATTTAAAAATTCCCTTTTTCGAGCTCTGCATTCAAATCTCTCCGACGTTTTGAAATTTCACAAATAATAATTTGTGAATCATACACTTGTAAATAATAATTTGTCACGACACTCGTAGTTTTCTGACAGTTCTGAGGTAAGTACGGAGGATCATAGTCCTTTTACCAGAAGGTTCATCGTCTTCTCTGCTCCGTGGCTGGTTCTTTCTAGAGCATCTTTAAGCCAGTTTGAGGGTTTCTTGTGACATTTGCTTTCGAAAGTGCTCTGAAATTGTGTATCCATTTGAGAGTTTAAGTTAGAAAAATTTACCAAATGTCCAACTGGACAAATTGTAAGGTACAAATTAAATAATAAAAAAAAATTTGAGAGCAGCTTGAAAGCTTGCTATCACACAGCCCCTCTCAGAACCGCCCATTTGAGATTCGCTAGTACGTTTGCTCGTCTGTTCTGCAGTTTATTTTGAAATACAAATGAGGTAAGATAGCGACTCAACGAAAGGGTTTGTGCTCTTATTATTGCGTACAATTGCATGCAATTGGGTGTAGAGATAAAGTACGGATAAAGTAGGATAAACAGAGATTGTCGCCTCTCACTCGTCATTGGAGTTGCAGCATGGAACGCCGTAACAACTGAGAGTCTCCTCTCGAGTTCAAAGATTAAGGGAACAGAGCTATCGGCGATATGAATAGTTTTCTGTTTATTTTTAAAGTCAGCATGCGATGGCGGGCTAGTGGCGCAGTTTTTGCGAGATATGTAGGTTTAGATCAAAAGGAATGTGTGTGTGTATGTGTATGTTTGCAGCCAATGCTGCGTGAAGACAAGGGAGCTTAGTCAGTGAGTTTAAGCGGATGTCTCTTTTTATCTAGCAGTTAAATAATATTTCAATTTCCCATAATACTCATCCGCTCTATCATACCTACATATATTATGAACAAAATATAAAAGTTAGGTTCACGTTAGGGCATTGTATCCGCATATATTGCACGGACGGACAATTATAGGCAGAGTTTACACGATACCGGAAGTTTTTCGCGAATATCTCGGAAATTAAACAGGTTCAATCCTTGTATGTATAGGAAAAAATTGTTCAAAATATCGATTTGCACGACATACGCAAAAATCATCGAAATCGAAGTTTAGTCAGTCTTTCTACAGTTTCACCGAAAGTAAATAATGAACATAGACTAATATATACGTAACGTAATATAATTAATATCGCAATCTCGTTATACAAACTTGAATAAACGTATAAAGTGCCAATTTTGAACAATCCTTTAGTTTTACGATTTCTTTCTTTTTGCGCTAGCCAAACCGCGGACGTCAACCGACGTGGCGCGGCGGAAGCATCGCGATAATCGCTACACATACATTGACACACATACAGCGCGGTTGTGCTCTTAGTGTCCAGAAAGGCATTTTTTTACGACTATTAAGCTTTGTTTACATTTTGAAATTTTTATTTCACTTTCTTCTATTTTCTCGGTAATTAAGATGTGACGATATGATTTTATGATTTACAGCTTTGCTCTCCTTTTGAGATACGGCTACTTTAGAATAAGAATAAAAAAAAAGTACATAGATGATTCCATGATAAACGATAGCGATATGAGTATTTAGTGTCTTAGAAATTAAACACGGCAGAGATTTTTTTAGATTAGAAATTAGAAGTAGAATGTTAAAGTTTGTGTTTGTAAGATCAAAAGAGTATTACATTCTTCTGAATATTTCTTTTCATTATTTTCTATCATTTTTCATTCGTTATTTTATTTTATATATTAAAATGAATACAATAAATAATACAAACAAACTTCCGAATAAATAAAAATATAAACTTATTTGACCCCACAAAATTTCTAAAGTGTACTTTAATTTTTTACTCTAAAAAGCTTTTTAAGACATCCAGATATTCTTCAGATATTAGTTTCTATCAGTATACACACGTCGCTATTAACAAAATGTTTATGTATCTCCATTACCCTTGTTCTAAAATAACTATTATTTTGAAAATTTGTAAAAAAATCTTTTAATCCTTTCAGCAGATGTATGACTAAACTCAGATCACAGGTGAAATTAAATTTTCGATTTTCTGTAAACTTTTGCTAGCACTAAAGATAGCAAACAACAATTCATGCCAAATAATTGTGGACGAAATAAATTCAAAATTAATTTCATTCTCAAGCAAAGCACGCGATTCACTATTGATTTGAGAATCTTCTGCTCTTTCACTTAATTTTTCTAGTGCATCTTCATTAATCTCTAAAAGGCTGGCATTTTTCCATTGAAATTTGGAATTTGTATACAACTTACATATTGCACAAACTTTGCAAGTTTGTTGCTGAAGTTCGGCCATGACAAATATCACTCAGGACCAGTTTACTGGATGATTGTACCGGATGAACCACTAGCCTGACAATTACTATTACACTAAAAGTAATTTTTAGCATGCTAAAAGTAATATATATGCTTGTTACATGTTTCTTATTTAGGATAACATCCAAAATTTGATTTATTTTGTTTATTTCGTTCATTCGTAGAAAGTGCTTTATATAAACAAATATTAATAACAATTATATTCATTAATTTGCAAACAAAGAAATGCATACTGTTCGTCCGAATACGCATTCGGTATAATCATAATTGTAACAGCATACACACACCTTATAAAATATGATGTTTTGTATCCGTCAGTGCCGTTTCATTACCAGTTAATTCACCAAAAATAGAATTTGGTTCTACTCTGTGCACTTTTCTTTTTGGATGATCACTTTGGATGAAACGCGGATGAAAATTTCGATGAATATCCCAAAGTGAAAAGCAGTAAATTCGGCTTATGGATCGCAGTAATTCTCACGGATGGTCCTCGACCGATCGAACTAGCCCTTTCGCTACTACGGGCGACTACAGTCGCTCTGCGTAAGATGCCGCGTATTTTACATACGACGAGTATTGTACATCCTCAAACCTTTTATTAGCAATAAAATGGTGAGACAAGAGAGCATTGTATATGTTGTCCTCTTTCCACAATGAAAAATTTGTTGACACGAAATGTCTTTATCGCACGCAAGAAATGATTAAAAAACTGAAGTGTGTTGTCGATTATAATCGATTGATGTGGAGCAAATCGCGATACCAGTGCCAGATTTGTAATGTTGGTCTGTGTGTAACACCATGTTTCGAAAAATACCACACGCAATACCATTATTAAAAGCTATTTGTATCATACAATTATATTATGTTATATTATGTAACATTACATAACATTAATAACAATTTGTTTCTAAATTGAATTAAAAGTGAGTGTGTTAAGAAGTTATAAATACCCTGTTTTGAGGAAAGTTTTTTTCTTCGAAAAACACCGTCAGAGCAGCTCGGTTTGTAGTGGTCGCGGACGACCTTGCCACGCCGAAGAAGCCGTCCGTAGCGAAAGGGCTAGTACACTTTGCCAATGATCTTCCAGAAATGCTCGCGTTTATAACACGCTCGACTATTGAGCACACGATGGACATAGAAAATGAAATGCATTATTACAATTATTGGAAAGAAGCCGTCATAAATACTAATGTCCTGATTCTAAAACAACTTCTTGTGTTCGAAAGTGTATGTCATAAAATTGCCTACGAAAATCGTCGCGTACTTGTTCTTTTAGACAAAATGTAAACGTGTAGTGGAATTGATAAATAGATAACGAGAACTTACTGTTGCAACCCGTCAAGTATATTTGAAATAAATTAAATAAATTATAAACAAATATAGTCAATGTCCAAAGTCGCTCGTACAAACGTATTTGTAAAGACTGTGTACAATCGCTCCTAGATAACTCGTATAATTCGTATCGTATCTGATTCACTCGCGATCGCATCCGTTTATTTATACTGTCGGAAAATTCGAATTCGTCTTTGTTCGACGGTTGCACATAGCGGTAACATTGTTTTGCCTGGAGTTTATTTATTCTTACATTACGTGTATCCTAACGATCTTGATACTCCGAGGCAAAACAACATNGATTTGAATTGTCCTCTGACTCATGTGCTGCTAAAAATGAAACAACGATAAGATTTTAGTATTTTAAATATGAATGCTGTCAAGAGTCGCAATACAGATTTAGAATATCATAGATTTGACTTTTACAGTGTACAATTTTGTATGCACAGTAAAATTAGTAAAATTGAATATTTATATATTATTCTAGTGCATTAAATGAAGATTCTATGAGAAATGATAGTATAATTTTCGTCTATCACAAAAATAATGTTGGATGAATCTGCATTGAACTGTACGTAAAAATTAATTCAGCGATTCCGCATGACGAGATTGAGTAAATTTTTTATGTATTTAAGAATATAAAACACATATAAAATATATTCAAAGCGCACGTAATGTAGATCAAGTTTCGCATATTTCTGCATATTTTTGCATGCGTCTAGATATTTTTGCATATTTTTTTATATTTAAGTATAAATTAATATTTCAAAACATAAGTAAAGCTAATAATATGTGAGTTGTCGTGTGCTCATATGTTTCATAACAAAATAACTCTGATTATTATAGATACTTGTTGACACGTTTTCAAACTCTTCTGCTAGTTATATTTTTCTCGGCTTTATACATCTTTTTCCACTCGTATTAGTTACCATATATACTGCTGAGAATAATTATAAACTCAACACTATTTTCAGATTTTTCATGATACTAAAACAAAAAATGAAAGAATCGTTTGTATAATTTCATATTATAATATAAAACGAAACTGAAGATAGAACAAACAAAAATTTTCTTCTTTCGAACTCTGGAGAAAATGAAATTTTCTCTTAAAATTGTGTTTTTGGCTGTGAAACAATATAAATTCAATGTTAATTTTGTTGTCCTTTCATTTAATATTTAATGGATTTTCCCTTATTTTTTATTACTTCTATCAATCTGTGAGGTACACTATCCACTAATTTATTTAAAAAGCAGGAGAGATATTATCCAGAGAAGTTATTGCCTTTTTTATAATTTAATATGTATATTAATTTATAAGTTAATATATGTATTAAAGAATGATACTGTCGTACTCAAATAAAGATATTCGTGAGATTTATCAGCAAAGCACACTCCCATCATGGTATTAAGTACAAGAAATATTCGTAACATTCATGCTGCTTCTATAAGCCAACAGTCATCTGGAAAATTGAAACCACTAGCTGTTCTTATATACAATAAAGTGTGGTATAGATTATTCGGATCAAATGGTTTCTTATGCCACTACAATTAGAAAAGAACTCAAACGGTACGGGAAATTTGGCATTCATGCTTCTTCTGCGAATTGCAGTTGAAAACGCTTTAATAGTTTACAAGATTACAACAAAGAAGAATACAAATATCAGAAAATTTAGAGAATTATTAGTTATGAAATTATTAGATCTGACTGATAATGTAATGAAATCTTCTGTTTAACGTAGATATCATAATATTGTCATCCGAAAAAGTGCTTCTGGACTGTTGAGGTTATCTGATAGAGGAACGCGTGGATAAATTTGTAATAGAAATATATATTGAAGTAAGTACAAGTATAGGTATAGTATATGCTAATCCAGATTCTCACTCTAGCAGTGTTACATTACAATAGAATAGATACATTGACAGCAAAGGATATTACCAAAAAATTAACCTTGGTGTGTAACTCTAGCTGAAAGTTACAAGAAACAGCAATAAAAGTCTACTTATAGCTCTTTTGTTTCTAGACCTTGTGATCCAAAACAACATATTCAAGGACACAATAATATGGACCTCTCCTTTTCGTTAACTTTTTTGCTTCACTAAGTTCTATTTTCATCGTAACAGTGGTGTCCAGGTCACGAGTATACAAAAGAAAAAAATGTAGAGTTTTTCTAGAAGTAAATACTTCAACATGGTCAAAACATTATATTGTAAATAATTTTTTTAATAAACCATGTTTCTATATTACTTTTATAATAGTTTAATANGTCTTGTTGTTGAGAATTGTGGATCTTAGTCGCCGAAATAAACGTATAGCAACACTCGCATTACACGTAAAAATGATATTAAAATAGTTTCATATTTATTTAATATGTGATTTACAAGATATTCGTAAATACACATTGCACATGGCTCACCATCTTTTTCACCATTGTTCTACGAGACACTGCACACGCACATACTCCCACATACTCATATTCATATATGTGTGTCACTACTACGCGGCTAATTCAGTGTAGCACACAAAATTACACATATCTCAATAATTATATTTTGTGAAATATCTTTCCAAATAACTTTCCTACTAACTTACCTCGTAAGTATTCAAATAAGCATTGTTCAGGATTTTGATGGTAGAAAACACATCATTCGCATACGCGGAATTGTCCACTAATCTGATAGAAATTGAGGCGAGTTTTGTTCGGCAAAAAATACGACCAATGAGACAGCACTGTTGGAGCAGATGGGATAAAGAATATCTCAACCAAATAACGATTAGGAAAAAATGGCATCAGCATGGCGCAACAAATTCCAAGGAAAGCATGATGGTCGTATCAAGGGACGACAACACGATAATGCCAGTATTCGCCCTAAGTAACCTCTAATCTACTCATAAAAGCAAACGAAGTAATTCGTCGTTCGGCTTGCCGATATTTTTGACTCTGCGATTTATTTTCCGACTAGATTTAATACATTGTTACATTTCATTTTATAAAGTACGGAAATTCACGATCAAATACGAGATACAATCGGATAATTTTAAAAATTAATAATTATTATGCCATTTTACATATTAATCGTTTCGAAACGCGAAACAAAGTATTGAACCTACTCTAGGAATACGAGAGAAATTTATGATAAATCCATTTTGTTACTTAACTTTATTAGTTTGCATAACGAACGAATGAACATATTTAAATCTATATTTAATAGCAAATTTAAACCGCGATGAATGATGTTCGGTTAGCGATGTTTGTTACGTATAATAGTTGTATTATTATGATCGACTTCTTGGTTTGTCGATGAAAGAGGAAATAAGAGAAAAGAGGAATATGGTTGTGTAAATGAAACAAGCAAGTGTGTACAGTATGTACGGCTTCCCTAGTCTAACAATTCAATGTATGTATATTAAGATGTGTACGATAATTTTATATACGCGCTTGCGTTGTAATAGTCGACTTTCCATCAGCAAGTTGGCAAAAACCATCGACGAATGTAGAACTCTGTATAAAAGATGTAGAATGTGCATAAATGTTAGAATGTAAGATGTTCATTACACATTCGCACACTTGTAAACACACGTCTGTACAACGTAGATTTTTTGAACGTGATAAATAAACGTGTTAAAGTTTCGTCTTGAATAACCGCCCGCGTGGATTTTATTCTTTTTTTAAGTTTCACGACATCTCCTATAGGTAGCCCCTCCTGATCGTAATATATACTTACTAGAATTTCTCACAGAAAGTCACCTTTCTGATTATTAAAAGCAATAATTCACTCTGTAACATCTTCTGATATCCTATAATCTTGAATTTATCCTTTAATTTAAAACAATTTCATTTAACATGTCGAGGCATGACCAGTGGTTTCTTGAGAATATTCAGAAAATAACACAGAAAAGGTGTTTAAGTTTATAATTATCCACAGCACTGTATTATGTATTATTTATTACACCTTGCATCTCCTATTACAGTTTAAGGGCATGTAAAGGTATTACAATACATTGCACTTTCTCCGCATTTCAGCCTTTTATTTCTTAAATTTTATATGCAAATAGACTTATATACAGATAGACATTTTTAAATTGCCCAAATTGCAATCCGAAGCATTGTTAAATCTTCAGATTCTTAAAACTGGAAACTCCCGGAATACCTATCTTATTCTTCTTTGTTTTGTAGCGGCACATGAGTCATAGGACGATTCGAATTAAGTGATTCATGCTTTTTGCCTTGGGACATTGACGACATTTCGATGTACGAGATGTAAAAGTAAACAAACTCCGGACAAAACAATATCGCCACTACGTGCAACCGTCAACCGGAATCGAATTCAACCATTCAGCCCATACGTTAGAAATGAAGACTTACAAAAAGATTTAAAAATTCCAACAGTCAAAGAGGAAATCACCAGATATGCAAAAAAGTATAAAGAAAGACTTGTAAGACACCCAAACCAGCTGGTTGCTGAAACGAATAAAACCATAATAGAAAGAAGACCGAAGAAGAAGCATCCTGCAGACTTCACAATAGAAATACAATAAACAACCTGGAAGATGGAATCCCGCTGGGGGTAACCATCCACATGCTATATTTTACCAAATATTTACAGCTATAATATTTTATCAAATGTCCTACTGAACAAATTGTAAAATTTAAATAAATAAAAAAGAATTGATGAAAAATATTATTGACGAGAAGGACCTTTCGTCGGTCAAAATTATTAGAACATGATTTATAGTTCAATTTATAAGCTTTCCTGGCAATTGAATCTTTTTCGAGATCCGCACATTATCGTGCGAAATCGTACGTAATCTGCACGTAAACCATAGAAAATCATTAAATCTAATTTCTAGCTATTAGTTCGTCTATATAGTAGTCGATGAAAATGAATATTTTGTCTAAATTTGTTATATTTAACCAGTTATTTCTTACGTGCACCTTTCGTTGCATGAACGAAATCGAAAGAAAGAAAAATAATTTTATTAGATTCTGAAGGATTAGGAAAACCTATTTTCCCATTGCTTTCCATCGTTTTTGATGATATAGTAATGAGATAATGTTCGTTTTTTATATTATTATAAGGTATAGTGGCCATATTAGACGAAAGATAAAAATAGAAAACTTCTTAATAAATTGTATCGAGTCTATGGTTAGATATATAACGTAAAGACCATAATAATGATACACGAACTGTATCTATTTTTTTATTTTTTATTTGTCTTATTTGATCTATAACCATCTCAACATTTTTGGTGCAAGTGAATTCAATTGATTATCAATGTTCATATCGAGCTGAGTGCATTTGTTCTCGTCGTCCTATTCGATTGTGTTTAACGGGGCGAGGCACAGGTTTAAAGGTGACGTGCGCACAGTCCAGTGCGCCAGCTTTGAAGTTAACTTATCTTGACCTATATTTCACCGCGAATCTTCACTTTCTAGCAGTATGCAGTGGGTAAGTGAGTGTTACATAAAACAAAATAGGGGCAAGATAAAACAACGATTTATCAATTATCCTAGGAGAGGATAATAACAAAAGTGAAAATGAAACACGTGGTTTCGGTAAGATGGTGAGATCTTAACAATAAAAAGAGAACCGAAGATGGAAACGAAGAAGATGGTATGGAAAATTAGTGACTTTCAAATATCTGCAAAAAATAGATACATGTTATTGTGCAGCAATGATGACACTGATACGAGATGCGAAACGGAGACGCGATGACGACCGAAGGGGAAACGAAAAAGCCAAAAAAGCCACAAATTAGTGTGTTACAGGATAAGACGCGAATGTGCGAAACATAGTATATAAACAATGCTCGTATAATACGACACTTACAATGTGATAGGGAAATAGAATCAAATAGTAACTCGATTTTTCTTCTTAAACGTGTTACCTGAATTGTCATGCTACTGCAAGGAATAGCTAACAGACCAACAACATGTAACATTGAAAATTACAATTGAAAGTTAAGCTACAAGCAGAAACTTCTGTGTATACAAGCCTCAGACAACTCCTACGTTAATGTAATATATAATATATTTATGTATTTGTCATAAAAGTAAAAATTTTAAATGTCCCTTTTGTTTCTTCTATTCTTCCCAATTATTTTTTTTAGTATTACCCGCAAATGTTAACGTTATGGTCATCCGTCATCTCTTCCTCCATACTCTTGGTTATACATTCAAGTACGTTTGTGTGCTTCTTATAAATCGTTGTGTAGCAAATAAGCATAATTTCTTAAACATTATACACAGAACTGTGAACTATAATTCATGAACTGCGCAACAGATTTAGCGCATCATTAAAAGAAAATCATGCCTATGTTCTGCATTAAGGTGGTATATAAGTTTAAATAAGTTTTAAGCAAAAATTGATGCATATAATAGAATTAGTTAGAAAAATAAAAATGCTATAGAAGAAACAGGACTAGATTTCGAGTATTTTATTAATATACCAATCTTTGGTATTGTTATATATTGTTATCGACACTGCAGCCATTTATTCGTTTGTTTGGTGTCTTCTTTGACATGTGGCGTTCGTTGCGATATTTATAAATTGGAATGTCTTGTGAAAATAACATCCTGATACAGGAAAGGCAATGACAGATGTTCTTCGGCTTGAAGATAGAGGATATGGTTATATTGCAAAAATTCTGGATTGATGCAAGAATGCAATTGCTGATTATGTCATAAAGAGACGTAATCATGGAGAAAAAAGGTTACGTCGGCTGAAAAAATTATCTCCATGAGACGAACGAATAATACTGAGAATAATATCTAATTCTTCTGTCATTGATGGATATTAACCCTTTGAGTGTTACGGACATATATATGCGAAAGCTATCTATGTGAAACAACGACACCTGTATGCCCTTATCAATTTTGTCGACCTGCCTCGCGTTTGAGATACTTTCATCAGCGTATGAAATGGTACATGCGCACTCCTTAGCAACGGCAATAAACAAAAGGAATGAAAGTCCGTTCATCTTAATTCCTATCACATCGCGAGAGTTGCGATTGCGAATAATATTATAGTAGTGCCGTATATAAATCATTATATTACCTTTTTCTTTTAATGCCCTAAAAATGCGAAATAATCTTAAAGAATGTATTACAAGGAACGACAGTGAAATAGATGAAAATTACAACTCATCGGTGGCTGAATATGTGGGAAGCTATCTAAATAATGAATTAGCTATACATAGAAATAAAAAAAGAAAACGGCACAGAACATTGAGTACCTCTTCGGAGAAGGAAGATCCGGATTTAACTCAAAATATCGAGAATTGTGAATGGACAAAAATGTCTTGTGATCAAAGAAGAATTTGACTCTCATATTACATATCTTTGATGACAAAATTTCTGGAGAAAAAGGGCGTCCGAATGCGCAGTCAACACCTTTTGATGCTATTCGAACTTTTTTCTCGGAGGAATTGGTCTCAAATCGTCGGACAGACGTTAAAAATATCTAAAAGATCATAGAGCATCTAAAACGCATTCGAGTTTGAACAATTGGCAGGATGCTTCAGTCTGTGAAATATACGGATTTTTATCTATTACAATGCTAATGCCGTGGGTAAGGAAACTCTTTTTGAGCATTTGGAGCATTGGTTCATCGATAAAATGCTGAAAACCGATATATTCCGGAAAATAATGGCTCGAGACAGATACATGTTATTATGACAAATGTTACAATTTAACGATAATAACATAATAATTAATGACCCAATAATAAAAATACGACCAGTAGTTGACAAGCTGAAGAAATCCTTTTCGTGATCATTTACACCATGTGAAAAAGTATGTCATACGTTAAATACGGACAATTAGTATACGAGCTCACGTTTCTATACCTTGCTACATGAATACAAAATCAATGCATTTAGAACTGTTGGTAAAAATAGAAGTGAAATGCCACGAATGGGAGAAATTCTGGGTGCTGTTTAATGCACACATAGCTAGTATGATTGAAACTGAAAAAAGAAATTACCATATGTCGGCGCTAACCTTCAGTAGCGTACGATCGCCGCCTGTCGGGCTCCAGCCAACAGCAGAGAGATGGAGCAAAAGAAGGAGGAAAGAGAGAGGGAGAACGCACGCTTGAGGAGACGGGTGCGTTACAATGAGAATGAGGTCAGGACAAAGGACGAAAAGGGTGAGGGGGCGGAGGTACCGAAACTCCCTATTGAAGCGACGGAAACAACTTTGGGGAGGGGCAGGAGGGGGATAAACTCCCTTCCCCATCACCGCCGCACTGCCAGACGGAAAGGAAGAGATCCGCAGGTTTAGAGCCTCGAGATTCGCTGGAGGATCTCAAGGCCCTGTTCCTCCAAATAATAAAGGATCTGGGGTGCGAACTGCTGCTGCCGCTGTCGGGGCGGAGTTCTTTGAACACAAGAGCCTTTCCCCTTGCGTGGATCAAAACGAGGAGGGACACCTCGCAGTCGTATCGTCGGCCGACGAGGTGTAGTTTACCACCGTAGGAAGGAGAGCCTGTGCGATGGCGAGCGCCTCTCTTCGTATGGCAGTGGTGGACGGCAGAAACAAACTCCTCCGTGGTCACATCAATGTCAGTGAGGATGATAGAAGAAAGAGGACAACAACAGCAACGACTCCGACTGCCTCGGCTAGGATCTTCGTCGAGGTGGTCGCTGTGTCCCCGATTAATTGGGAATGGAAGGTTAAGAAGAAGAAGAGGAAGACGAGAAGGAAGATGACCCAGAGTGAAGGAGTAAGAAGGCTGGATGCGGTCAAGCGAGATATTCCGACACGCGCAAACGCGTCCTAGACTACCAAGCCGGGTCTCCTCCGTTCCTCACGGAGCGCCGCGGTGTCACTCATCGCTCCGGACGGCTCGGGAGTGACGTACGCGGAGGCGATGTTGACGGTTCGGAGGGAGATTAATCTGTGCGAGCTCGAGATCGCCGAAGTTGGTTCTAGAAGGGCGGTCGCGAAGGCCGTGATCTTGGAGATCGCCGGTCGGGAGAAAGGTCGGGAAACGCCTCACTTCTGGCCGATCGTATGGCGGGTGTCCTCAGGGACACCCTCGTCAGAGTCGTCGTGCCGCAGAGAATGGCGGAGTTAAGGATAACCAAACATTTAATTGGAAGATGCTCATGCAGCCCACAACGCCCTAGCAGAAGGTAAAAAATTTGATATCGGGTATGCTCGTTGCCGTGTTAGGATATTTCGAAATTGGTAGTTTTTGGGAGAGAGCTATTGTTCTAGAAGCAACCGTGACGGGTTAAAACCGTCTTTTGGACCGACTAGGGGATAAAAACACACACAGCCTTCGTTTCGATTCGGTTATTGACACGCAAATTTGCAAAGTTGCCACCATGGGCATGCGCACCCAATCGGTGCAAGCGTTTGGACACTCTATGATGCAGCTAACTATGCTAAGATGGCAAGGACGCCTGTTGAACATCGATCAAACAAAACTCGAGGACAGCTTGCCGCACACACACGGTATCTGGGCACGGTATCTTCAACCATTTCCTGCACAGGATCGGTAAGGAGACGCAGTTGCTGGGGTTGTGGGGACGACATGGATGATGCCGAGCACGTGTTGTTTAATTGCTCCAGATGGGTGGTGGAGAGGACTGCGCTTGAATCCGAGGTGGGGGTTGAATTCAAGTTGGATAACAACATTGTTGTAAGGATGGCAGCTGAGGATTGACTATGGCGGAGTTTTACGACATTCTGTACCAGAGTGATGAAGTTACGCCGGCTTAAGGAAAGGCACATGGAGGTGCTGAGTAGACGAGTGAGAAGAAGAACTACGTGAAATTAGTACAGAGGTTTAGCGTACGTTTATGCAGAGTCCAACCCAAAGTATTGTTAAATGATTGTGTCGGGTTGGAACCTCGAGTACCACTTTAGATCTGGGAAGGAGGAGGGGTTTTTAGTGGGTATGGCGATGTCATCTGGCCGAGTCCCACATAACCCATCTACGCGCTGCAATGGATATGCGTAACGCATTTTCCCCTACTCGCGGAAAAGAAAGTCCTGATGTTCCGAAGTCTGGCGGAGCGGGGGTTCGGCCTGGCGGTGCTTTAATGTAGGGGGGAACGCATATCGCTGAGAAAAGGTACATTGCCTAGAAAAAGAAGTCTTCATGGGTCGGTACAGAACGTTTATTCTGCAAATTTCTACATTAGCATATTACGGTGAATTTTGTTTAAACATGGGAAACATTAATGTGGTTTAATAGTACAACTATCGTAGAATGTTGCAACTTTTATGATAGAATTTTTTGCCGATTATGAACTAAATATTTTTACGTTATTTCGGTAACAAATTCTACAGTGCCATTTTGCAGAATTGAAGCTGTCCTCTTTTTTCAATTTCATAGCGATTTCTCTTTGGCATATATGAGACTATAAATACAGTTCAAATGCAACTTTTTTGTACCACTTGACTTATTTTAAATTTCGTATTTTTTTTACAAAGTGTACAGGAAAAAAGACATGATAAGTGCAACTTTAGAACAACGAACAACGACGGATCAATTTCCCTATTTATATGCTCGGTACTCTATATATATATTACTTAAGAATGCATATATGTTTTAGCAAATGACATATTTTCCTTTCTGGGTTCCACCGACAACTTCTTTCATGGACAAGTATTAATTTTTATGAAATATTTCAAAGCGGTGTTGCCGGATTTATCTGACCTCGATCAATACCGTTTGCCAGTTTAATTTCCCACCTTGATGATTTTAAATATCAGACCTAACCTAACCTAAAATCAAACGTAGGAACGGAAAGAAATTTGTTGATACGAAACGAGAGGTGCGCATGCTGAAAACACGTTTCTTTCCCGTTCCAGCCCCATACCTCTGCCCCAAACAGCGTCACGCTCTCTATTAATGCTTCAAACATCTTCATTCCCCTCTTGTAGTCGTGTTTGAATATTCTTTCTCCCACGCTCCATGCTCCCACGCTCTCCCCATCTTCTTTGTCTCCTTTTATTCCTTCTTTTTTCAAATACTACTATTTTTGTCTTTTGCGTGCTTAGCTCCAATGCGGGTTCTTTTAAAAATTTCTTGAATCTCCTTAGCATCCCCTTTAGCTCCTCTTCTCTATCCGCCATCAACACAATATCATCTGCGTACGTCAGTGACCATACCTTTCTTCCTCCTATCGCTATGCCTCCGGCTTGCCCTTTCCTTAGTTCATCTTCCACCCCTGCCACGTAGATGTTAAATAACGTCGGGCTCAGCGGGCACCCTTGTCTGACTCCCCTCACTGTCCAAAAGGCTTTTTTGTGTTACAGTTCTTGAATCACACTACGTTCTTCGTTTCTGCGTATATTTCTTTGATCCTTCTGGTTAGTTTTTCGCTGATCCCCATTTTCCTCATTTTCTTCTCCAGTTTCTCTCTGTTTAGCCTGTCGAACGCTATCACGACCTAATCACCTCAATATTTATCGCGCACATTTTTTATAAATATTGTGATTTTTGTTCGTGCTGAGGTGGCTGTGTATGGTATGTGTCCGGGATATTAGTTGTTGCTGACTGTAGATGTCGCTGCTGTTGGGGTAACTGCCGTATTTTCTTCCTATTTAAGAATCGTGGAAGAAAAATCGGACTTCGGTCGCCGGGATTCGAACCCGGGTCCCGAAACGTTCGTAACCTAAGGCGCTAGCCACTGCGCTGCCGTCGTCCGTTGCTAGTTAGTCTCGAGTGGCGGCATTTGTGTTGTCGAGTGCCGCCACAGTACATTTTCCGTATTCGATCTTTTTGCAATATATACAACAATTATTGTTTCTATTTTTTTTGCAATAGCCCACTTGGCAACTTTTTCGCACTTCTGATTTGAAGGTGATAGAAATGAAGCGTCTGATCTTTGGCAAATGTTCTCCTTGTTTTCTCCAGCTAAATCCTCGGCTAAACAAAATATAAACTCTTTTCTGGATATTTTCGATCCGGTGCACTCTTTACATAATATCCACGCGTTTCCAAATCTAGAAATTGTCTGTCGTTATATTTCTGCCTCGTTGTAAATATGGTTTAGTTAATATTAATGTTACAAACTCGCCCAACGATTTTAAGCATCGAATTTCATCTTTCTCCATATAAGGGATACCGTTTAAAATATATTTTGTTTGGACGTCAATTGCTAACCAAAATTTAATGCCAAATCTATGAGGCTTATTCGGCATATATTACTTATATATATGGCTTATATAACAAGCCTGCCTATTACTTATAAATCTGTTCCATATTTCGGATATTAGCGCAAATTTATCTGTTTGTAATCTTTCGGAAACTTTCAATGATCTCGCTTCATATGCGCCCCGGGCATATAGAATTCCTAGAAAACTACGTAACTCAGCAACTGTGATTGTCCAGTTTTTTTTTTTTTTAAACTCGATATGTGTCTTGGTTTCAGTGCAATCTTTTATGTGTTCTGAGGTGTAAGTGTGTATGTGTTATTAGTTATTGCTGACTGTAGATGTCGCTGCTGTTGGGGTACTGCCGTATTTTCTTCCTATTTAAGAATCGTGGAAGAAAAATCGGACTTCGGTCGCCGGGATTCGAACCCGGGTCCCGAACGTTCGTAACCTAAGGAGCTAACCACTGCGCTGCCGTCGCCCGTTACTAGTTAGTGTCGAGTGGCGGTATTTGTGTTGACGAGTGCCGCCACAGTACCCCCTTACCAGTGATAACGTTTTTTTCTCTTTTTTGTGTTGTGCCTATGGTCGTACGATTCATTCGTTGTTTCCGTGTGCGTTTGCGAGAGAGTTCGACATCTGCGGATTTGTCGTCTCGCTGCGGGATGAAGCGTCGACCGCGTGTAGTCAAACCCGTGCAGATGTTGCGCGAGATCTTCGATGTGGCGATGGATACTCGTCGCTACGGTGCGTGTCGTCGTCGTTTCGTGTTCGTCGTAGCGATAGAGGTCCAAGTTTTCCACAGTCGTAGGTTCACGGCTTTGAAGTCTCACTAGCGCTATCACAGTCACACCTCTGTTTCGAAGTCGATCACATCACGTCGAGGTCACCAATTTGAGGCGAGTATATGTATGTTGTCCGGAGTATTAGTAGCTGCTGGTTGTTTTGAATTTGCCGCGTTTCGTCTTGGGGCTATCGGTGGACTCGTCAATAAGGCTACGTCCGGTAGTCCCTGCCTTAAACGCAAAGGGAATCTCGATAACTGCGGTATTTGTATTGTGCCTCTGTATATTCGACCGCTAGCGAGAGAGACAGACTCGTTGTCGTCGTAGTAGTCCTCTTCTGGTGTTGACAGTTGGGTACCCGGATCGCCCGGGAGATTTTTACGTCCGCGTTGATGTCCTCTATACCTGTCGGCGTCCTTTTCTCACCGATCCACCACAGTTCCATTGTGTGTCTGTTACCTATCAATTCGAAAGCTCTAGTTACACAGCATAGCCCTACGATATCCTTGAATATCATACGAACGGGCGTCCTACCCCTAGATCCGCCTGCTTTCAGTTTTATCCACTGTGTTCCGTCAACTGCAGTTTCTATTTCACCCATGGAGAAGCCGCCGCGGCCTCCCGCTCACCTACAGAATGATCCAGATATTCACGGGACACAGCGTGTTCGGGGAGTACCTAAGGAAAATCGGACGGGAGACGATGGACATCTGTCACCACTGCGGGGAAGACAGAGACACGGCGTAACATACGCTGGAGGCCTGTCCAGCATGGGAGCTGCCCCGCTACACCCTGCGGCACGTCATAAGCGAGAGGCTGACCCCCTCAGCGATCATATCAGCGATGCTGAGCGGGCCACAGGAATATGAGGCTGTCCGCCTCTTCTGCCAGCGAATTATGCTTGCAAAGGAGCGAACAGAAAGGGAGAGAAAGAGAAACTCTCACCCGTGTAGGGTAACGCGATGGAGCAGGATGGCAGTCAGGCGGCCCGGACCTAACTCACTGCCACCACAACGAACCGCGACTAGAAGGAGGGACGGCGCCAGGGGCGATAGCCCCCCCCCCCCCTAGCGCCAAATTCAACAGCCAAGGAATATACAGGACTGGCTCGAAGAGGATGCAACAGAAGTAATTCACCCGAGGTTCCTGGAGCACTCCCTGTCATACGCGTAGGATGGCCAACGTGGAGTTTTAGTCGGTAAAAAAAAGGTTTCTATTTCATTCATTACATTTTGGGATGTGCTTGGAATGCTCGTCCTTTCATCTTCGGAGTCAGAACTAGAAAGAATACGCATCCTTTTCTTGTTACGACACACTTTCAAGGATGTTTCCTCTTCATTATCCGAAGATCTTTCTATCTCTCCACTTTCAATATATTCAGAACTTTCAATGTCAGTTTCGCTTTGGCCTAATTCATACTGATCTTCTTCGGAGGTATCCTCAGAACAATCTTCATTGATGTTGACAATTTTATTCGATATCTTATTATATCTCCTGGATTTACACATGATTGCTAGAAAATAAGATTGGTCAAAATAAGAAAATACTGTGCCTAAATTCAATTACCCTATCGTAAATACTTATAATAATCTGAAACTTTTGCATACTGTCTTTGAAAAACGGATTGTTTATGAAATCAGCTAGTCCGTCAATTTGACGGGTTTCGTAGAGATACGTATATTACATACAAATTTCAAAAATTAAAATGCTTAGGAAAAAATAATTGTATAAATAATGTATAAATTCTTTGGATGAAATGATTAATTTACGATGCAAAATGGTTAAAATTAATGTTATGGTTTTTAGGATATTTCATTTCGAAGTTTGAAATTCGTCAAATTGACGGGTCCCGTAAACCTAGTGTTAAAAGTATTTTTGAATATATAATACAGAATACAGAGTCAACTTTCGTTCGCTCAAAGTCACTCGCTATAAGAATGCTCGATACTGATAGAGCAGGGGGATGTAGGGGCTGATAAATAAGGAGAAGGAAAAGGAGAAGTGTTTCGTCCGAGATATGCTAGTAGAACTCGTCAGTAAGGCTTACTTAGCAGACCTATACTTTAGACACAAAGGAAGGAGAGAGGAGGGAGGAGAGTTTGTATGATAGATATAGTGATGAATGGACTTCATCTCCTCTCCACGCAGTGATGGACCTTTGTTGTATCTAAAGGTTGGTTCTTCTACCCTCTCTTGCTGTTGCGACGTTTTCCATTGTAGTAGCCTGCTCCGTATCTTCTTGTCGCTATCAAAGATCAGGAGGGGATTTTTTGTACTATTGGTTTGCTTCTTACTTGCTTTGATTGATTGAGTTAGAAGAGCGCCGCCGTGTGCCCCATAACACGGTGTAGGCGATTATTTCTTGAGAGTGTGTGACACGTAGACGTCACTATATAGCGGCCCCTTCTCCTAAAGGGGGAGGGGATAATGATAATGGGTCAGGTCAACTTAGCCTGTGTCGAATTGCCAATTTTGACGCAAGCATGGCGGACCCCAGCAGCGTTTAAAGTGGTTGCATTTCATGGTCATTGCTCCTATTTGCTGATATGGAGAATCGCCATATGAAAATTGCCATATGCCATCTGTGAATGCATCTGTGAAGACAGGAAGGTTCGCTTTCTCTTTAATTGCAACCATTTATAAATTTCAAGCACATAGATGACACGGACAATTGTTGTAACAGTGTATAAATTGTAGAAGAATTATTAGGTTGTCCGAAAAGTTCTTTTCGTTTCATAAGATGATAATAGATGAACAACAATTTCTGTTTTATATTATTTTATTGAATTAGGTATGATTCATTTCGTTATATCTCTATTATTATGTTCGTGCATAATTCAATGAACTAATAAAAAAAAACATTGTGCGTCTACTATTTCCTTTCGAAACGAAAAAAACTTTTCGGACAACCTAATATTTCAAGAAAAAAAGGTGTGTGTGGAGCATTAAGAAAGAACGAAGGCGTGCCAGCTTGTCTGAAATATATAAAACTAAAGGAGAATGCAACAACCTTTCGTAGGAGTTATAATCTTCTAATTTTAACCTTAAAAACGAAACAAAACAATGATTAAAAAATTAATAGAATTAAGAACTGGCACGTGTAGTTTGCCTCTGATGAATCTCATCCACTCAAGAATAAAATGATATATTTGGGAATAACTTCGAACAAAAAACTTACCTAGAAATCATACATACGCCTACTTAGAATGAAAACTCAAGCTGTACCTGATGGCTACCATGGCACATATCCCAATTAAAGATATTTAAAATAAAACATTACTATTTACAGATATGATCAAACCACTATGAACGTATGGTATGATATTATGAAGCACAAACTGCTAAATCCAAACGAGCAAAACTTAGAGGATTATAAACTCTTATTATGAAGAAAATATTAATTGCTCTTTGGGGAGTTAGAACTGATGACATGGATTCTGCACCCTGTCCAGATTCAATTGACTCTGAAATTATCAGACACTGTTCGAAAGAAGAATCAGGGTGAGTTATCCATTGGATAGACAGTACTCGTCTACGTCTTCGTCATTGGCCTCATCATTAGCCTGAGAATATATAACATTTAACAATAGTGTTCGAGATTTTGAATGGTCATCAGTTTATGACTCGGATAGCACATCTCCTTTTTTTGGAAAAGTCCAAAGTGCCTGCCTCCCCGAGTTGTAGAGCTTATTAACGGACCTCATTAACACGTTGACTGCCACGCCTGTTTTCAAAAAATCTCCGTCAGGCCACGCGTGCAGCAGTACCAAGCGTTCTCTGCTCGGTGCTCCCGTCACGTAGAATTCAGGGTTGAATGATGAAAGAAGAGAATACTGAATCGTAACCCAACTACTAAGCTCCTTTGTTACAAATTCGCCACTTACAAGCAATAGACTGATACTGAACCGGAGAAAGGGTTGCGCAAGAACTGCCCGAGCTGTCTGAAGTCTCGGTTTATATACATTTTGGTTTTAGGATGTTGAGGGGTTTGGTGTAGGTTATGATGTGGAGAAGTATCCGAAGGTCGAGGGTTAATGTAGACTAAGGTGTGTCATAGCTTCTATATAGGCTATGATGATAGGATGATGATGTGTCCAAGGGAGTCCGAAGTTCGGTGGTCGATGTCCTATCTTGATGTGGCCTAAGGTGCGTCACAGCCTTGATGTAGATTATGATGATAAGGTGGTGATGTGTCGAAAGTAGTCCGAAGCTCCGAGTCTATGTCTTATCTCTGATTACTGTTTCTGAGCGGATGGCCTTCTTGAGTGTGTGACATTCCCATCAATATTTTCATAATGCGAGTCGCTCATCTGGTGGTCTTACTTCTCGTTTCTTTTGTTTCCATTCCTTGGCATTTGTTTCTCATTTCTCCACTTTCTACAAAATCATTTTGAATTTTGGCCGAGCATAACTTAAAATCTCTGCCCTAATTCGTTACAATGTCGAGAAGAAAAATTGAAAACTTATTTTTTATTAAGTCAGATGGCAGTGCAAAAGAAAGTTTTTACGAGGCTTATGATTCCGGAAGAAGCATTAGACGCGTATGCAAACTATGTTATGCAAATCAAAGACGTCGAATGGACCGAATACTATAGAATTCCCCCCGAATACTAACACTCGATATATTCAATTTACCTCCACCTTGAGAGGTAACTCATTCAAGGTTCGCGATTTCAACCGATTGGTTGAACCTGACCGATCGCTATTTAGTTGAGAATTCGCATCAAGTAGCGTTCCTAATTCCAAATATTGTATACATGATAATGAACAATACTTCAAAGAAGAGAAAAAAGGGCAAATGCAGTTGATGTTACAGATATCCAAAGAAACAAAAGGACAAACAAATAAAAGATGAGAAGATCAGTTTGCTGCTGAGTGCCGAAGCGTGCAGACGTGTGTCTAATGCTCTGTGAAATTCGTAAAACTACACGTGACGCTCATTTGTCGAAAGTGAATCGAAATAAGCATAGCCAAGTGTTCTCAAAACTTACCAGTGGAAAACCCAACGTTCCTAATCTCTGGCCCGAATCATAGTCTCTCGACTATGATTATTTCAAATTGAATTAACTAGCTCGATGATGGCCCAAACATCTCTTCCACCCCCGTGGCAAAGGGACAATGTATCCCTCCTCTCAAACGACGCGAAAAACATAAAAAGACGTAAGGTGGAAACAAATAAAATAAACGCAAACAATAATCAAAATAAACCGCCAACAAGCCACGTGACCACTTACAATAGATTCACAATATTGGAATCCACAGACGACTCCATGGACATAGCCGAAACATTAACTAATCAACATACTCAAAGAATTCCCCCCGCCCCCATATCTTCATTGACGATGTCATCGACATTCAAACAATGATTAAGTACATTGAGAAAGACATCAGCAAAGAGGACTACAAACTAAAAATAAATAACAACAAAGTTAAAAATCTGCCGACTAATCCAGACTCATGTAGAAGGCTTACAAAGCTGCTAAAAACCGTGAATGCAAACTTCCATACTTACCAACTCAAACAAGAAAGACCTTTTCGAGTGGTATTACGCAACATCTACCACTCAGCAAACTTAGACGAAATGAAATTCGAACTTTTAAAACACGGCCACGAAGTAATCAACATTAGTAACTATTGTCTGGCTTTTGTTTTATATCAATAAAAAATATGGGTAGCGGGGTTTTCGAGATTCTGTGCCTTATGTTACTAAGAAATTTATAACATCAATCGTCTAATGAACTCAATAGTACAGTTTGAACCACCTTTTTTTAAAAAAGAGATAATGCAATGTAAAAGGAGCCAAAGGTACGGTCGCACACAGAAATACTGCAATCATAATTTCTGCTACGTTAAATGTGCAGGTACACACCCCACTGATCAGAACACTAAATCACCAGAAACCCCGGCGAAGTGCATCCTCTGTCAAGGAGAACATCCTGCGAACTACAAAGGTTGCTCAGTCTACAAGACCTTGCACAATAATAAGTATCCTAAACACAGAGCCAAGGAGACAACCAACCAAGTACTCAGTCTTCAAAAATTCTCCACACCCTGAATCTCCTATGCCCAGGCAGTTCAAGGAAATCAAACGAAAATTCATAGTGAACATTCCCAAAATAGTGTTCCCAGCTCACAAAACACGGACAACTTTACTAGACTCGAAAAATTAATCGAGAAACAATCTGAACATGTTAACAACTTATTATCATTATTAACACTCTTCATGGATAAATTAATACGCACAGAAGCAAAATGAAACCAATGCGCGTACCTCTTTGGAACGCCAACGGTCCAGCTCGGCACAAATATGAACTAGAGCTCTTCTTAAAACAACAGCAAATCGACGTAATGCTCATATCAGAAACTCACTTCACCGATAAAAATTACCTGAAAATAAACGGGTATAACTTCTACCAAATCCAACATCCCAGTGAAAAGGTTCACGATGGCACCGGAATTATTATCAAATACAACATTAAGCATTACGAGCTTCCATCATTCCAGAAGGACTACCTCCAAGCCACAAACGTAGTGATAGAAGATTGCCATGATACAATCACCACTTCAACAGTATATTGTCCTACTAGACACTCCATTTCTAAAGAAGACTTTGATAACTTCCTTGACGCTCTGGGCAACAGATTCATAGCAGGAGGAGACTATAACGCCAAACACACCCAATGGGGCAGCAGACTTATCACAGGAAGAGGCAAACATCTCTTGAATAGCATAAACACCAACAGACTCGACTACCTCACCACACACGAACCCACATACTGGCTCACAGACACTAACAAAATACCTGATTTACTAGACTTAACATAGACATAACTAAAAATATCTCGCCAAGATATGTCCAAATCAACTCCTCGGCGGAACTCTCTTCAGATCATTCCCCCGTTATTGCAATAATTAACTCAACAATAATCGAAAATCCACCTAATGGCTTTATTCACAACCAACTCGTCAATTGGCAGCTCTTTAGAGAAGTCTTTAATCACTTAACATCAGCCTTAATTTCCCTAAAAACGAATGAAGATATTGAAACAGCCACGGAATACCTAAACATCAGTATAATAAACGCTATCTACTCTTCCACACCCACCAAGAGTACTATTAATAAACATGAATACCCTCATCACATATTTAAAAAAATCTCAGAAAAACGCAGACTTAAAAGAGTATGGCAGAGTCATAAAACACCGCACGACAAACGAAAGCTAAACAACGCAACTAGAAACCTAACCAAAATGATTAAAAACTATAATAATGTCTGTTTCAAAAAATATCTTGCCTATCTGTCCCCAGCAACAGCCGACTCCAACTACTCTCTATGGAAGGCCTCCAGGAAACTCACGCGTCCCCCTCAAATAATTCCTCCAATTCGCTGTCTGCAAGGTGGATGGGCACGTAGCCCTAAAGACAAAGCCAACCTGTTTCCTAAACACCTATCCAACGTATTTAAACCCCATTCCTCCAATATTGCTCCGGAAATAACGGAATACCTGCACTGTCCCTTCCAAATGTCTTCTCTTATTGAACCTTTCTTTTCTCTAGAAGTTACAGAATTAATCCGTCGTCTAAATCCCAGAAAAGCATCGGGATATGATCAAATAAGTAATAAAGTAATCAAGGAACTTCCCATAAAAGGGATTTCACACATCACATCAATTTTCAATGCAATCCTTCGTCTTGAATATTATCCGAAACCCTGGAAAATATCAATATTAACTCTCATCTCTAAACTCGGAAGACGAATACACGAAATTCCTATCGCTCAATTAGTCTTTTACCTATTTTGTCAAAACTATTCGAAAAGATGCTCACGAATCGATTCCTTCCACTCTTAAAGGAATCGAAAACACTGCCAGATCACCAATTCGGTTTTCGAAAGCAACATTCAACGATAGGGCAAATTCATCGTCTAACACACAATATAAGTCATTCGACAAAGTGTGGCATGGAGAACTTTTCTTCAGGTTAAAGAAAATCTTACCACACACCTACTACTCCATCCTAAAATCCTACCTAACCAACAAACAATTCATGGTTAAACACTTAGACGCCACTATCGCAACATTTCCTATAGAAGCATACTCCAAGACAGTGTCCTTGGACCCCTACAGTTCTCAATCTACACTGCCGATTTACCAACCTTAACACAGATAACAACAGCGACATTTACTGACGACACAGCACTACTAGCATCCCACTCAGATCCAATAATGGCATCCTTCACTCTCCAGCGAGGTCTCGACTCTATGGAAAAGTGGCTCCACAAATGGGGCTTCAAAATTAATGAAAAAAAATCCACACATGTAACCTTCACGCTGCGAAAACAAACCTACCCTCAGGTGACCATTAACAATATTATTATTCCTAACAAGGACTCAGTCAGATATCTGGGCATAACTTTGGACAAGATATTGACATGGAAACATCACATCATAGACAAATCGAAGCAACTCAAGGCTAAACTCAAAAAATTCTACTGGTTCATTGGCCGTCGTTACAACTTAAGCACACAGAGCAAAATATTGCCAATTATATTATATAAAGCCATACTAAAACCTGTTTGAACCTATGGGATCCAACTATGGGGAACTGCGAGTAACTCCAACATAGAAATTCTTCAACGATTCCAATCAAAAACACTAAGATCCTTAATAAATGTACCTTGGTATGTCACCAACGAAACAATCCACCGCGACCTCAAGATACCCACAGTCAAAGAAGAAATATCCAAGTTCAAAAGCAGATATAACACAAGAGTCAACAATCATCACAACCCATTAGTCACCCAATTACTTGACACGACGGATCAGACCCACAGACTAAAAAGAAAATACCCTTTAGATCGAAGCATTAAATTCAACTAGAATCAAACATAATATAAATTATTATAATCCAAGTTACTGTAGGACGCTAAATGAAGTTACTTAAAATTCTCAATGAGAATTGTTTGTAAATTGACGACCAAATAAAAAAAAAATGTCAAAGGAATTATCGGTGGGATACTACCAATAAAAATTGTATTAACAGATGTACACATATTAAAATATCTACATGAAAGAAACATTTAGTTATGTCCTAATATTGCAAACAAAAAAACTTGGGTTGCCAACTAAGTGATTGCGGATTTTGTCATTAGGTGGTAATGATCAAGTATGATCAGGAGAGTTGCGACAAGTTGTGACGATTTATACATAAACATTGAGTTGTAACACTGAAATATTAGCGTAGGGAAAGTGTCCATGTTAATTTACACTTTTTCTCCTTCCCACAATGATGAAATTGTGTGAATCGCCGGCGAAATGGAATCACGTAATAAAACAGCTAGAGTTTGCCCTCAGTGTTACTAGGGAAAAACTGGAGCACATTTGTACATGGAGTGTTTTCAATTAGCCGCCTTAAAAATGTCCCATGTAGCTGTAATATCGGCAGAATCAATGGTATGATAATAGAAAATAATAAATTTGGTAATAAACGAATGTCGATTGAGCGGTACGATTAGTTCGTAATGTAAGAAAAAATCAAACAGTTGCTGAGTTTGTTGGACAAGGTAAACTTAATTGAAATTAATAAAAGTTAGAAAATAGGCTAAGCAGTTGATGATGCATATTTTCATGGCCTGAACTTCTTAAGGGACATAAAATTATTGTTTTCTGTTTTATTGCAATTTAATAACTTTCAATGCGCAAAATCGCAAAATTTAAGTCTTAGGCAGTCGTTTAACTTAAACTTAAATGGTTTCATTTATTTGGGGGAGAGGTGCGTACACTTGCCAAGATATCCACCATTCCACACTCTGTCAACTCGCAAAGGTGCCGGTTTTCGGAAAGGGACAACCGAATTGGTAAGAGAGTGATGCAACTTTCCCTTACCAGTTATGTTAATTTACCCGTATAAGCGGATCCCCAATGAAATTATACTTTACGTCTCGTTGTCAAGATTGCACTTGTAATCTCCTCTTTGTTCGCTATGTGTCGCGACGTTTCGTGTGAGCGTTGCGACGCCGCACACTCTCGCAAAAGCATACGAATCACCTTCGTTAAACCTAGATCCCTAGGGGTACGATAGGGGGATACCCTAGGGGTATTCTGCCTTAAATCTAATGACATATGGAAAACCGCCTCAGACGCCGTGCGCGATATGAAAAGCGTTTTTCCTCTCCTAAGAAAAGAGAAAACCCGCACGTGGAATCTGTTGAGTAGTCGGAAACAGTGGTCAAGTGTAAGGAGTAAGGGAAATATAGCGTTTATATGTACATAATGACAGAATAGTTATTCAAAAGCCAACCTTCGTCCTTACGATTTCTAAATCGCGTGTGAAATGTATTCAAACCAAAAACAGACGGATAATCAATTCTATTTCCGCAAGAAGTTAAAGAAACTACTATACCAACGATTACCGCCACCTTGCACTAACACACAGCCGGACACTCATTTCTGCTAGAGTCGCTGCATGCTACATACGTAAATACTGTAAATAAGTAAATATCATGTGGTGCAGCGAATCACTCCGGCGCAGCAATATGTTTTGTAATTACGTGATTTGTGTAGAAATTAGAAGCTACCTCTGCGCATAATTACTGAGAATGAGATTTATAAAAACTGTAGACTGCGCGTTAAGCATAAAAATGTAATGCAAAATACTACTTCAATTTCGCAACTAGCCAATCTGAAAACTAAAGGAGAATTGATTCATGGAAATTTGCGCTTTTTGAATTTAATCAGATAGAAGACGCTTGAAAGACCCTGAAAGGGAAACCGAAGGTATCGTTGAAGAAACTGCAACAGCAATACAGAAACATTTAACATAATTCGTACAATAAAATTGTAACACGTGTATCCGTATCGTTTCCGATTAGTAGCCGATCTTCAGGAGCCGGACCATACAGCGTGAAAGCTGTATTATAGATGATTCCTGAAATCTCTGGAGGAGAATGGAGACCATGCATTAAACATCTTGTTTCTTAGTGACGAGTCATGGTTTCATCTAGGCTGCCGTGGCAACTCGTAGAATAGTCGAACGTGGGTTACTTCTAGTCTTTTAGGAAATTAATCTTAATCTTAAGGTCGCGTCTTGAGCATTTGCTTCGAAAAGTTCTTGTAAAATAAGAAAACCTCCTATGACTTTTTATCAAAAGGTGCAAATAAAGCAAAAACAAAAGTTTAATTTAATCTTTACCAATTTTAATTTTACGAAATATGTATTTAATCGTATTGTATGTTTATTCAATTTATATATCGTGCGGTTCAATCTATCTTGAAATTCTTTATATCTATATTAACTTTAGGTAAAATGCGTTGGTTAGTCGTGAATCGGGGACACGAAGATGGAAATGACAATTTGTTGCTCTTGTTCTGAAATTTCGCGAAATTTCCCGAGGACGATGATCTACGCAACAAATACGAAGACATTCCAATCAATTCACTAGACTAACGATTAGAAGAAGGGTTTGCAGTTCGAAAAGTTCTCATCGAACGTTTATTTCATCAAATATGTAAAATAAATTATATACAAAAAAGTAAAATAAAATGTAATCCCATCTTTATATACCTTTTATTATCAATAAACTATTGTGATGAAACATTTGTGCTTTCCCTTTTGCCAGCAAAAGTTCTTTTAGTTCAACTTTCGCTACAGCAACTCTAATTTGCAATCCGTGAAAATTTTTCAAATAGTCTTCTTTCATCTCGGTAATCTTTTCTGCGTGTTTCTCTTTTATTATTTCTAATTGCTGCTCCCGATATATAGTGTTCTGGAGTCTTCATCATATCTGTATAGGGGAAATGCAATGGGGAAACTGTCTGATAATAGCGGAATGGGTAAATAGTGTTGGGAAAGATCAACATGGAAAACATACGCGCGTATTCTACTGTGTCGGTAAACAAGCAACAACTGGAATATCTTATTATCATTGGTTGTTCTACCAGGATAATCTCAAAACTTCTTGAACGTGAATAAGCATTGTTTCAAGTCCCAGTTTTGCAAAGAAAGTGGATATAGGATGATCTCATGTACTTTCCTGTTATTAAAGATGACCGTAAGTAACGATTATTCATGATTCATGATTTCTTAAGCCAAATAAGATCCAATGTGCAAGGATGTTCTGAAACATTGTTTACCTAAGCGAAGAAAAAAGAAACGTTCCTCTGTGATAACTTTAAGAGAGGAACGATACGAAACTATTAAATAAAAATCGTATTCGTATAAATCGATTTGAATTATTAGAACACATAAATTCACAGTTTTGCCAATCTTTCTATATAGCTGCCGGCTCGATCTCGCCTAATTCTAGATCATACCTTACTAGATTTAAATCACATACAAATCGTCCAACTCGCCCAAACCATCCAAATTATTCACTGTATTTTTGTCGTCATCCCCGAATCGTGATCGTCGTGCGGGTAACTTCTGTGCTCCGCGTACTTCCTTAAGAAGGAGCTCATTAAGAGATTGGGCGAGTCGGATGTTAAACGCGTGCGTAAGCTGATAGAAAATGAGCAAATACTGGACGCCTTCCCATTTTTACCGGGTTTTAAGAAACCTTGTCACCCCCGCAACGTCGGATGACTTCATTCTTACCGTCTTGGAAGACCGACTACCGATACACGTGCAGCGTACCTTGGCCGCCGTGCAGGATAAGAATCCCGAAACGTTGACCCGGATTGCCGACAGCATCCACGAAATACGCCCGGATCCAGGACAGTTTGTCGCGGCCAACACAGACTGAATAACTGCGGTAAGCAATCCACCTGCACAAAACGTCGGAGCAAGCGATTCTACGGCCGCCGTCATCGCGTTGAGAGAGCAGATGATCCAGATGAAAGCGCATATGGACGCGCTGAGCATCGATAACCGTCGACGACCGCGACCACGATTACGCTCACGTACGAGATACCGCCGCCGTTCGAGATCCCGAGACCCGCTACGGTGAGACGGTTTATGTTTTTACCACGCAACGTATCGGGAACGCGCGAGAAATTGCTACTCACCATGCACTTGGAAGTCGGAAAACGGGAGCAGCCGTCCGTAAACGCGGCGAACGACGACGGCTTGATGTCCCGCCGCATCTTCATATCAGACAAAAATACGCGTATCTCTTATCTGGTAGACACCAGCGCCGACATTTTCATCTATCCGCGCAGCAAGATCCATAGATCCACGAGTAAAAGCGAGTACGAGTTGTTCGCGGCTAACGGGACACGAATCGCAACGTGCGGTACCGTCGCGATTCATCCCAACTTGTCCCTACGGTGTGCTTTTAACCCCTTGGTCTATAACCACGAGCGGGACTCGTGATAAGGAATTTGTGCCATAAGCAAAAACCACGAGTAAGACTTGTGGTAAAGAATTTGTGCCATAAACGGAACCCACGAGTCTGACTCGTGATAAAGTATTTGTGCCATAAGCGAAAACCACGAGTCTAAAAACACTATTAAAACACGTCTTAAAAACACTATTTGTCCTCAAACGTTGTTTATTATTTCACAATTCCTTTTATAGCCCCTAAATATACATGTCATAAGAAGTATACATCTTGCGATAATTCGGGCACACGGCTGAACAGATGAATGGCACGGCGCGCGACCGAACTACTTGCTTACTATGACTCGCGCGATCGGCAGATAGCGTGTAGGCCAAGGCGTTAAGTGGCACTTTACAGTGGCCGATGTCAAAACGCACATCATTGGCATAGACTTTTTGAGCCACTACGAGTTGCTCGTGGACCCGCGTAACAAAAGACTCATCGATACGACGACCGATACGAACAACGTATCATTAGTGAAAATTATCGGCGATTTAGCGTATCACCAACTTCTAGCGGAATTTCCCGGCCTCACTGATCCTCCGACTTTTGGGAAAGAAAAGGCTCGACACGGTGTGGTAGACCACATCGAAACCACGCCAGGCTCGCCAGTCTACAACAAACTCCGCCGACCGGGATCCTTGCCAAAAAAGGATGGAAACCTGCGACCTTGCGGCGACTATCGTGCGTTAAACGCTCGCACGATATACGACAGATACACGCCGCCACACATCGAAGACTTCGCACACCACCTACACGGTAAGCGTATATTTTCGAAAATTGATCTTGTTCGCGCTTACCATGAAATACCAATTGCGCCGGAAGACGTGGAAAAAACACCGTTCGGACTTTTCGAAGCAACAAATATGATTTTTGGACTTCAGAACTCCGCGCAAACGTATCTGCGATTCGTCGACGAAATCACCCGCGGTTTCGATTTTGTCTACGCGTATGTCACACGCTCAAGAAAGCCACCCGCTCAGAAACAGTAATCAGATAGACGAAACTTTCTGCATGCCACATTTATCGAAATAATAACCAAACAGTAACGGAATAGCCGCCTCTGACATATATCCGACGATAATGTGACATCAATCACATCTCAACCTACATCAGAGACAAGACATCGACTCCGAGCTTCGGACTCCTCTGGACACATCACCACCTTATCATCATAACCTACACCAAGGCTGTGACGCACCTTAGTCCACATCAAAATAGGACATCGACCACCGAGCTTCGGACTCCCTTGGACACATCACAACCTACAGCGAACCCCTCAACATCCTCAAACCAAAATGTATATAAGCCGAGATTTCAGACAACTCGGGCAGTTCTTGCGCAGCCGTTTTTTCCGGTTAAGTGTCAGTCTATTGCTTGTAAGTGGTGAATTTATAATAAAGAAGATTAATAGTTGGGTTGCGACACAGTATCCTTTTCTTTTATTATCCAACCCTGAATTCTACGTGACACTAGCGCATCCGATACATGGTGCGCCCTTCAGTCTTACGGTAGACGCGTTGCAGTAGGAGCCGTTTTGCAACAACGAGCGATCGACAAATGGCAGCTGCTAGGGTTTGCCGGGAAATCTCTAACATCCGCGCAACGAAAATATAGCGCGTACGATCGCGAACTATTCGCGATGTACACCACCGTAAAACGTTTTCCACACGCCGTTGAGGGTAGAGACTTTGCGATCTATACCGACCACAAACCCCTTATTTACGTATTTCGGCAATAACTCGAAAAATGTTCGCCACGTCGATTCCGTTATTTGGATTACATCGCACAATTTGCAACGGATATCCGGCACGTTAAAGGCGTAGAAAACGATGTAGCCGATGCGCTATGCCGTATCGAAACAATTGAAAACTCGGTAGATCACCGAACGTTAGCAGCAGCATAAGAAAACGACAGCGAATTAAGCGAAATCCTTAAATCTGACTCGCGCGCGCTGCGGCTTGAGAAGATTCGATTTCCCGAAAAGGATGTAGACATATTTTGCGATATTTCGACCGGAACCTTGCGGCCGTTCGTGCCGAAACCGTTACGTCGCAATGTATTTCAGTCGTCACACGAACTTTCCCATCCGGGGATACGCGCCACGCAAAAACTGGTGACGACGCGCTTTGCCTGGCCGTCCGTAAACAAAAATTGCCGAATTTGGACACGGCAATGCATACCATGCTAACGCAATAAAAGCACGCGTATCTTCATCAGTCGGAACGTTTAAAGTGTTAGCAGGCCGGTTTGAGCACATACACGTAGACATTATCGTAATGCAGTACTCGCAGGCCTATCGATATTGTCTAACGTGTATCGATCGTTTTTCGCGTTGGCCCGAAGCCATTTCTATTGCCGACATGGAAGCGCCAACCGTTGCCTCGGTCCTCCTTCCGACTTGGATTTCTCGTTTCGGCGTGCCCTTAAAAATCACGACCGACCAAGGATGCCAATTCGAATCGCGTCTATTTGAAGAGTTATGCCGGTTGCTCGGCGTCACGTACTTACGCACGTCGGCCTATCATCCCGCGTCTAATGGGATAGTAGAGCGCTTACATAGACAGCTTCAAGAGGCGATCAAGTGCCACGACACGAGCAACTGAGTCGAAATTCTGCCGATCGTACTATTAGGCATTCGAACCGCGATAAAGGAGGACCTAAACGCAACGGCAGCTGAAATTATCTACGGCACCAGCATACGACTGCCGGCGGAGATCTTTTTGCCAACCAATCAGCGGGTCAACTCAGAATTCGCGAACCTGTTAAAAAAAACGGATGGAGAAAATCAGGCCACAGCCTATTACACGACATGGCGAAAGGAAAATATTCGTTTTCCGCGAGTTGGAATTTTCGCCGTACGTATTTTTACGACATGACGGAATTGGAGGCCCTCTACAGCCGCCTTAGGACGGACCGTTTAAAGTAACGCAAAGAGGCGAAAAGACGTACACAATCAAAGTTAACAATCGCAACGTAACGGTTTTCGTAGACCGGCTTAAATCAGCCTTTGTAGTACCGGAGGACCTCAAAGAGAAAACCACCGAAACCCATAACGTGCTTATTCCGGCAGAACATACGAACGCCCGCAGCGAAAGTGGTGCAACTATCGATAATCAAAATAACGGAGGAAACACTAGCAATAGGTACGTTACGCGATTTGGGCGAAGAGTCCGTTTTCCCGATTGGCTATAGGCCAACAGTTTCGGTTAGGCATCGTAAATTATCGAACGTGGGATATACTACGAAAATTTAAAAAAACACCGACGATCACGATAAACACGTGATAAACATAACGCAATAAAATCGTTATCACTGGTAGGGAGTAATGTAGCGGCGCAGGAATCAAAGGACGACGCAAATCAGTAGTGACACATGTTTTTTGCTTCGGGACATTGACACAGGCTTGATACATGGAACGTGACGATAAATAAACTCCGGGCAAAACAATGTTGCTCCTACGTACGGCCGCCGAGTAAAGACAAATTTAAATTTTCAAACTCTCCCCCGAACAGTATAAATAAACCGATACAACCGAAAAGGGTACAGTATCTACAGTATCAACGAACGATTTAGCGAGTTACGCGATGAGCATTTTACGAGTATTTATCCGCGATTTTGTTTTGCGATTTATACTTAGTACTGTAAGACGAATAAATCTCACGATCGAACATCCGATATACCTGTCCTCTACAAACCGTTGAAGATCGCAGTTTTGATAAATCAAACCACCGCGCATCCAAATTCGGTACATTTTGTCGCCGAGACAACCAGGCGGCGAGCCGGCCGCAGCTCGGCTATATAGTCAGCACTCTAAAGACACTATTGACACATGCCACGTCGTCAGAAGCAAAAGTACTCGGTTTCGAGTTTTAATGCTTTCAACCTAAATATTGTATGTGTACGTGCCGTTTCAAACATTGCGCTCGGTGATTAATAATAGAATCAAGTTAAATTATATACAGTCATATACGATACGATAGCGCGACGGACGCAACAGACAGCGTAGAATCCATGACTCAACTATTACGCGCTCAGTCATTCTGGCCCCAAAGAATCGAGTTGTGGTTCATCCCGTTAGAAGCACAGTTCGGAGCAGCTCGCATCACTGGCGATAAAATAAAATATACCATGACTGTGACAAATATTGAGCTATGATATAAAGATCAGATTGAGGACATGATGCACGATCCAAACAGCGACAGAACGACACGAATGTTTAAAAAAAGAACCTAGTACAAGACTCGTCGATTCAGATAGTGCGAGAATGCGCAAGTTGCTGGAGAGCGAGGAAATGGGAAATCGAACAAAGTCCAAATATCCTCGATACATGAAAAAGAATGCTACACTCTCAATATCAGACGAGTTCGTCCTCACTCTCTAGAGGAGTCGACTATCGGTTTGCGTTCAGCACGACCTGATCGCCACGGAAGATGCGAAACTAGAAAATCTAACTCGGATGGCTGATCGGGTACATGAAATTCAACTCTCATACGGTACGGTCTGTGCAGAAAGAACCACAACGGATACCGAACGACTAAACCACGACCAGGACACGACGCATGACAGGCTATGCCGCTTAGAGGCGCAAATTAACGCGCTTCCATGATCACGTTCGAGGCGCCGACGTTCACGTTCTTAAGAAAGGACACAACTGTCTGGCCTATGCTCCTACCGAGCAAGAAAGTGTCGAACCCCTTGCAACTGGAATCAGGGAAACGAGACCAGCTGGCCGTAAACGTGACGTGCGACGGCGACTCAGCATCCCACCGCATCTTCATCATAGACAGCAGTTCGAGGATCTCCTTTCTCGTGGACACCGGCGCCGATTTATGCATGTACCCGCGCAATAAACTACGCGGACCCGCGAACAAGGACAAATACGAACTGTTCGCGGCCAACAGGACACGCATCGCGACTTACGGCACTGAGATGGATGTTAGGGCGTAAGTGCCCAAGAAATACACTTGATTTTCAACAAAAAAGGTTTATTAAACTACTAATATTCAACAATCAAGAGTCAACAATTAACAATCAAGGATTAACAGTCACGTATCTCGAATGTGTTTGCTTCACTAGTACGCTAGACCTTTCGCACTTCGCAGCTCGGAACGGAATGAATCTTTTGTTCAAAACCAAACGGATTCCTTTCTTTGTTGTCCCTGGATATCCCCACTACGCACGCGTTTGTTAGATGTCCTCGATGGTTACCGCGTATGCATTCTTCCAAATATTCGGCGAAAGAACCGTAGGGATATCAATGGTACATTAGGCATGTCGGCCTTACGCTTTGAAGGTGTAGCGTTTTGTGTCGCGAAGCCGTCGGGAAGTTCCGTCGTCGAGTGCCGCTATAATACCATCCTAGTGCCCCTCGATCTGTCGCTTCGACGCACATTCAAATGGCGTTTCACGGTGGTGGATGTTAACACGCCTATCTTTGGCGTGGACTTCTTAATCCAGCCCAAATTGGTGTTGCCGTTTTTTCTGCTTCGAATGCGGCAATCCGTTCCGTTGCGAGGCAAATTTCATGTATCATTTCATCAGCCATAAGAGTTAAACTTTTGACTTTCACTTCTTCTGTGGCGGCCAGAACGTGCTGGACGTGTACCGGTAGCCGGCTTCTCTACAGGGTGAGGACGAAATCGTCTGGTGTTGAGGGTATAATGAGCTTTTTCAGCTATCGGTAAAATTGGGATGGTGTCCACTCGCCCATTTTTTTCGCCCTCTAACAACTTGCGCACTCTTGCACCATGTGAATCGGCGTGTCCTGTACTAAATTTTTTTTTAAACGTTTGTACGTCCTGTCGCTGGTGAGTCGTGCGTTATGTCCTCAATCTGATCTTGATATCATGGCTCGATATTGGTGACAGTCATGATATATTTTATTTTATCGCCAGTGATGCGAGCTGCACCGAACTGTGCTTCTAATGCGATGAACCACAGCTTGATTCCCTGGGGCCAGAATGACTGGGCGCGTAATAGTGGACTCACGGATTCTACGCTGTCCATAGCGTCCGTCGTGCTATCGTCCTTGTTGGCACTAGTCATTTTAAACGTAACACATTCACCTCTTTTCACTTTTGATCACGTCGGGGTCACCAAATTGATGTGAATAATTGTTATACTTTCTGCGATCGGCATAATAGCATTGAGCGACGATTATAACTAGCGTACACTATGTCTTCTATTTATACGGATTTTAATGCAATTGATTAATACAAATTCAATCACTCGTTTCTTATCAAACAACCTACATGTTTAATCCATCTCAGACGTATAGTGCGACTACGAAAAAGTACAACTGGACTAATCTTTTTTACAAATACCGTAATAGTGGAAGTTTATCAGCGAGTTATTCAGAAATTCATTCCGTCGTTCGTGGCAATGCTACTAAATACAAGTAGGCAGGATACCGGCTCATGCAGCGCGGATAACGGGAAGACGCTGGAGGAAGTTTTTCTTGAAACTGGGTTTCAACAAGCATAGCACGCAAGATCATCCGATTTGACATGTGGTGGATAGTGTATGATCGCTCGCGAATAATTCGATAACTCGTATATTCCGTTAATCACTGTTAATAACTCGAACAATAACTCGAATAATAACTGAACTGCCCGCGATCGCGTCCGTTTATTTATACTGTTCGGAGGAGAATCGGAAAATTCGAATTCGTCTTTAATCAGCAATTGTACGTAGCGGCGACATTGTTCTGCCCGGAGTTTATTTATCGTTACGTTTCGTGCATCAAGGCGGTATCAATGTCTCAAGGCAAAAGAACGACATGAGTTACTCCGATTCGCATTGTCCTCTGACTCATGTGCCGCTATAGACATCTCGCTGAACGACGATAAGTCGTCAATGCGTGAGTGTCGAGATCTATGTATGTGATCGGATCCGGAGTGTACGTAGACTCTATTTTAGAGCCACATACAACATTATCTGCATTTTATATTTTAGTAATGAATTATAATTAATGCAATTGTCGACATAATTATAATCAGGATCGACATGTATTATATCAAGTCAATCAGATTTAGTTAGTGAAAGAAGATAATCAATTTTTCCTGGGAACACGAGGCTTCACCACGATGAAGAGTTGCAAAACAATCAACTGCAGATTAAAATTAATATCTCGACATTGCTTCTTTATGGATAGATTAAGTGCTTATATGTTATATTGTGCATTTGCAATTTTCTAACTTGTGTAGTGGATAACTGTATATAATTTTGCTTAGTTTAAGCATATATGTTTGCTTGCTTAGTTGAATTATTTAAAAAATACAACGTCAGAAATTGTTTCGAGTAGAACTGATTATAAAAAGTGCATATGTCCGAATAGTGGTTTAACAAACCGCAATTCAACGACACCACAAGTTTCATCCTTTTCCTATTTTCCGTAATATCATGATAGCAGTAATACGTGCACATAACGTGTACCTGAGTCATCTGTGTCTTGATGGCAGAAATAGAAGTGAAAAGTTAAAATTACACCATTTTGTACGGTGTCATATTGAAAGCTGAAAGCAACTGCCAGGACTTCGTCGTAAATGTGAACAATTTAATACACAGTGGCTTGTCAATGCTTGAAAATAATGAGAATCTTAATATGAATCTTCCTGTACTCACAGTTATTAACATGTTGCGTGTCGATTACGAAAATTCTTCTATTTTTACAGTTGTCATTTAGGGAGAAACAATTTAATTATATCATGGGTATATTTAGTAATAAAAAAAATAGTCCGGAATATGTTAACACAGTATATAGTGATTTATCGTAGTTCCGTGTACATAGACGGATATCGAAATAAATTTCAAGTAAATCCGAATAGACATGTTTTCACCACTTTAATTTACAATTCTGTTATCTTCATTCAGTTAACGTGCGTTTTTATTTGATAATTTATTATAACATATTATCTTTTCTCCTTTCATTATCTTTTTGGTTATTACATTTGCCAGTAGTCAGTCGTGGTTACTTCAGAAGCAACTAGATCATCGCTTCACTTTGATATCATTTGAATGTTTTCATTTGTGTAGATTATTGCTCGAGTGCCAAGAAGACTTGGTAACATTAACGATTGATGAAAAATACCAAACACTTCTTCATCATTAACGTCTAATGTCAATGTTTCTTTCAAAAATGAAAATATCAATGATACAAACTATTACTTGAAAAAAATGAAAAAGTGCAAGAGGATAGAACTTATTCAGTTTCGATTACACATTGGCTAAATACTTTTTCCAGTATTCCTAGAATAGAAAGAAACTGAAATCTCCTGGAATATTGGATACACGAAAAATATACTTATTCCGATTCATTTATTTTTTCAAAAATTTTGTTATTCGTATTTAGTTGAAATAATTGTAAATTTCTATTGAAACAATTATTGAAGTTTCAATGTTCAAATATACGATAAAAATGTCTAACGTGGCTCAGAAATCACTAAGATCTCAATTCCTGGATTTTTCATTTCTATATTAGGGACCTAATTTTTATAGCAACTAAACTTTATTAAAATTTCAATTTTTTTTTGTTATTAAAATTCCACGTTTAAATAGGAATATGCTTTTCATGACCTTAAACATTCTAACACCCAAAGGTACATTCTTATGAACAAATTACAGTTCACATATTTTGTTACAGATGTACATATATTTTGTATACATTTGTCACAGATGAATCTCAGGGCTATTCTTCGTTCATCATCACTCATATGATTAGCAATTACAGAACATACACATATCCATTGTAATTATTTGTAAAATCAAATTATACTAAATATGACTAGTGTGTAGGCTTAAGTTGCAATAATTTATAGGCATAAGTTGAAATAGATCGTAAGCATTAGTTTTAGATTAGAGGTAAGAATGTGATCAGTGCAATAAGGGGTTGTAAAGAAAACCGAAAGTTCGTCCAAAGCCGAGAGGCACGGACTAAATAAATAATAATACTAAATATGACAATTATTTATAAAGAAAAAGGTGCAGTTGCATTTTTCTGATGCGCCGATGTGCAAAAGTACATAAAATTAGTTGCATATTATGCACCGCCTGATACCATTTAACTTTTACTTATGACATCTTCTTCTATCCTTAATCGTTTAGAAGATACAACCTAGTTCAGTTGCGTAGAATACTCTGTATATGTGTACATATTTGATTTGGAAGTTGTAACATTATTAAACATTTTTATTAGAAATTGTAGTACATATTTATTAATGGCTCATGATTAATATTCATTTAAACAGTATTTATCAGCACCAAATGAAATACTTTACATGTAAGTGCTTTAAATAAATCGAGATATTATATAATAACTTTGCTGCTTGAATAAAAGAAAGTTAGTAACATTATCACTTCCGCGACATCTATAATCCTATCGATTAAATCTAAAAGAACAAAAAATGGGCTAGATGGGGGAATAGAACCATGAATTCTGATTTCTGATCTCATTTGTACTGATTTATCGTATTTCAAAACAAAATATCATAAAAGACATAAAATTCAAGAAAGTTCGAATCACCGCTACAATATACCAGTCTTCTAACTTCGTTTAATTAACGTACGTCCTTATTCGATAATTTATTACTACCTGTTATAAAACCATCCTTTCTTTATGATCAGCATATACAAAATCTTATTAGATTAGTAGAATACGGTGTGTAAAGTGTGTCTGTCGGGCGATCACGCTCCGAACTTATGCCCGATAAACAGATATACAGTTGTGACCGAGTAAACGAAGAACAGGAAGTTAGACCCTATACAGAAGACACACAATTCATTTAGAAATCAAGAAGTATGCTGAAATGACAGAGAGAGGAAGAAGAGTAAAATAAACTCCCCCTGATCAAAGTAACCCCTTGCCTCAGTAGAGCGCACGATGAATATGGACAACATGATAATCCTGATGGAGAGCATAGACGCTTTCAAGGAATTGTTCCACGTTCATTTGACTAAGATGAACGCATTGTAACTAAGATGGATAAACTCTGACAGATTTACCACAAGTGACTTTGGACGCGTAACGAATTTCGAAATTACGAAATTCAATACCAATCCATCTCTAATAATCGTAGATTACTATTGCTACAGCTCCTGCAAGCTCACTCGTTTGAGGTGGCCCTGCTGGCAAAGATGAAACTCACGGAGAGGCATAAGGTCCTGTTCAAGGGTCTTCATTACGAAAGGGTGTGATCATCTGAACTCGAAGTTTAGAGGCGGAACGGTTTTATCATTTCATTCATTCCGATTAGAATATCATTTAACATTGAAGCGATAATCATTATCCGTACAGACAAGGGAAAAATGGAACTTTCAGTTGTCACGATAAACCTAGCAAACAAAACGCGGCTTTTCATATATTCTTTTTACGTTGCAGGCTCCTAAGCTTGTGTCTTGCCGCAACATCTTCACCGCAGAATGGGAGGCGCTTTTCGAAAAACTATATCCGTGCGATACAATTTTTTCATCCTCGGTGGTGATTATAACGCGAGACACGTTCCCTGGTGCAGCACGTTAAATAATAACAGAGACGAGAACCTGTGACACTTATTTAACGTGTGACAGGTGGATCTGGTCCTCCAATTCAGTGACACTGATTTTGATGGCATTTGATTTGCCGAGGCGAAGTCGTTCTTGGATATGGTACTCGCGGGAAAGCTGGATATTTTTCTGCACCGAGCTGTTAGAATTTGATATCTTTGTCCACGAGGATAAGAATACTGAGACAACGGTCGCAAAGTAGAGATCGTTCTCCAGATCATAAATAATAATATTCATTCGGCCCTAGAAGCTTCCATTCCAGCTCTCACATGGGATTTCAATTGTGTTGGGAGATATTTGGATTTCCACTGCTTCCCGTCTTAAATCGGCTGAAGGAGCGCTTCGGCACACTATGTTACTCTATCCCGTCATTCATCGAACATGCAAGTGCTATAGAGCCATAAAAAGGCGTATCGGGAAGGCCCCTGATAGATCCACGAGTTCTCTGGATCCAGAGAATTAAAGATTTCAAAAGCATGTTTCCGCACGTTAGACGAGTGTTAGGCAACAGGGCCAATCTCGTGATCGGCACTCTGAAATTTTCTTCGGACAATTCTCATCGTCTTCCACAATTGAACATCCCTTTTGCGGAGTGTGACAGAGCATAAGATGCATCGTTACTGGTACCAAGCCCACAGATTAGTCGAGATCGTGACGTCTCCGGTGCCGTCGGCTCCCCAGAACTTACTAGTAATGCGATAGCATGCCAAGAATAAACGTGTACGCAACACGTGCTTCTGTTATTTACGATCGTGTGCCGTGTCTTCCTTNTCAAGTTATAAACTGTTCTTTGTACAGGTCTTTAATTACTATTGTGCTCGCCAGCTATTTCATCACTTTAAACTTGTTAAACTTTTATTACTCATTACAAAAGCACTTGTTATTTGTATGTAGCGAAGCATTCTTTGTCTGGCCTCCTTTCTACCGCACAGTAAGCTTCGTGAATCCCACAATACTACTGGGGACAAATCTTGAGAGTGTGCGCCGAAATGTGTGTGATAATATTCTCAGATTCCCAAATTTCATAACCTTGAAAATTCAGATCTCCATTGAGCCACTGCAACAAGGTCTGTACCTTCAGCCGAGGAAAAAGGGTTGGTAACCGCTCCGGCTCCGATGTCTCAGAGAACTATTTCATATCGGTAGATTCGTTAACGATTCAATTTATGTTTCTGAATGGGAAAAGGTTATCAGGCTTCGATATCCTCAAAGTAGTACCAACATAGCTCCTGCAAAGATACACATTCTTCTTCTGCTTGATCTTCAATGATCTCTTGAACCTGCATACTTTCCTAAGATATGGAAGATGGGGAAAGTAGTTGCCTTGCTGGGAAAGGATAAGATCAATCAAAATCCAGCCAGGTACAAATCAATGAGTTTGCTGTTTGCATTAGTAAGGTCTTTGAGAGGCAGAGACTCATACTGTTCCATTGTAAAAAGGCTTCCATTCAACCCAATCAGCAATTTGGCTTCCGGGTCAAATACAGTAAGGTCCACGCAATAATAAAATTCGTGTCAGACGTCTGCTGGAAGCAAAACTCTACTCATAGACCTGGAAAGGGCTTTTGACATGTTTCGATCGAGCGATTTGCTATAAAAGCTGATACGATACGGTTTCCTTAAATATCTAGTTCAGGTGATTTGGTCCATAATCTCTGTAAGGTGTCATATTCGATGACAAGCTCGAATGTCGTTTTCGAGCTGAATGACGGGCTGCAACAGGGAACGTTCAACAGTTCCACCCTGTTTAATGTGTATTTTAGTCGTGCTTCGAGCCTCTTCCATCTCAATAGCGACTTTAACCTATACGCGTTGGTATTTGCTAATGGCCTCCTGATTTACACGACGGGAATGTATTGCTCCGAAATTAATTCCAAGCTGCAGGAAGTTTTTGATCGCATTATGGTTTACTGTGGTAATTGAAAGTTCCGTATAAATACTAGAAAGTGGGAATGTGCATGTTTAAACATTTAAATTTCAACCGTGATGTGACTCGACATTCTCGCTGATTTGTTATCACCGGCAATAGCCCCTATCCGTTNCCGCATAAGAAAATCGCCAAATATCCCGGTATATATTTGTATTGCAAATTACACAGCACATTAAGACGCAAATGTAAAATAAATCAGAAGAGACTTTTATAGCAAATAATAGTTCGTTCTTCTCAAAGCATCTCTGCGCGAAGTGTAGTCTTCTGTTGTACAAATTGCTGGCAATAATCCTATCCCGACTTATGCCTGTCCGATTTGGTTCAATGTTACAACGAGCCAGATGGACCAGCTCAGGCGTTTCAAACGGAAATGTCCGAGACATTGGCATGGGGCTGTATCGCCCAAGCTACTTTACATACCAATACAAATATTGTACATAATTTTATATACTATATACAAATTGCACATAGCATTTAAACTCCTTGTATCTGTAGGACGCGGTGAGAGTGCCATAGACTATCAGTTGACCTGTTTATGTTAGAATTAGCGAAGAATCATAGAGGCGAAGTATGTCTAATCGTCGATCAACTTTGATGAAGATTCATCTAATCCAAATCATTACTTATATCATTTTTTTAAAATGAATTCAAACTAGAGTATGCACCATCTATTTTCCTCTTCACGATTAATATTTTAATAAAACCGCGCACATGCATAAACCATGATAAATAATTTACAACTGCAACTAAAATGCATTTTTATCTGCTACTGAGAACACCTACACTTCGTTATATGCAGTGTGATGGATCCTCGCGAAAGGGATGGTATTTGTCAGCTGTTTGTTATTTGTTGTATCAATATAGAAGTGTAAAGATACTAGTGGTTTAGTACGGGAATTGCTGAGAAGGTCTGTAACCTCCTTCTGCGAGCAGGTCATGCTTCGGAAGGAGGCTGCGGAGAGGGTAAGAGAACGGGACTCCCACCCCGAGAGAGTCGGCCGGCGAGGGCGAGGCAGAGGCCAGGGACGCGCTTCGGCGAGGCGCGCCAGCCCCTCCGCCCCTCCCGTGGGGTTCTAATTTAGGCGCTGGTGGTTCAGCGCCTCGGAGCCGCCAAGCAGTCAGGTGGGGGAACCAGACTGCCTTGCACGGCGGCATCGATGATGAGGCGCGATGTGACATGGCCGCACATCGCGCCATGAGGGGATGTATTATTGTGCGGCTCGATGTGTCGCTTATGGCGGTTCTCGGGCCTCCCTCGATCGCATCGGGGACGGTCATCGTGGAGGTTTTAGCCGGTTGGAGTCCGACACTACCACGCCGCTTTCCCCAGAAGCGGCCTGGCGTCCGTGCGGATTTCCCCCACGTAAAAAGAAAAAGAGTAGGGGAATTACTGGAAACTTTAAGAATAATCACCATTTTGGGCAACTTGTCTGAAAGCTAATTTCTGTGGAACTGTCATGATATTGAAATATGTGACAAGGCTCAACGTTGTGGATAATTTCTTTCCTATACATATAACTGGCAATCGTTAGTTTACAAATTATATAGAAAAATGTACAAACGAAACTACCGATCAGATTTGTTAATAGGTTATATTAACCCTTTTGCTCCTAACGCCGGATATATCCGGCACGTACGATGTGACGCAATAAAATCGTTTCTTCTTTGTGACTGCAAGACTAGTTACATTCCAGTCTTTGTTATTTATACGGAGGCTGGTACTACTATATTGTCCGAACATAAAGACTGTGGTAAATCAGGAAGTATTCCTCAACCATATTTAGGTAAAGGCCACGCCCTTTACGTCGGCAATTGATACGCAAGCCCCGCATTATTTGATATATTACACAAAAATTTTACAAATGAGTGTGGCGTAGTAAAAAAGAGGAGAAAAGGAATACCAGAAATGAACGAAAAATTACAAAAGAGAGAAGCGTGCTTTCGCTCGTCCGCAAGTATATTAGCCATAAAATGGCACTATAAAAATGAGATTTTCATAATTTCAACAATAGATACAGAGGAATTTGTGAATGTACTAAAACACTACAGTGCATAAGAAATTTTAGAGAAACCATCTTGTGTACACGACTATAATAAATTGATGGGTGATGTAGACATGGTCATCAGCACTATAAATTCTACTCGCAAAACAACGAAATGGTACAAAACATATTTCTCCCGTGTGATTGATACGTGTTTATGAAATTCATTGTCTGTACAAATTGAAAATCAACAAAACAATATCAATTGCGAAGTTTCAACTGAAATTAATAGATCAAATTTTAAATCAAATAAAAATAGATCAAATTTATACCCATTATAACGACGAGCAATAAGGTTGGGCAAATGGTGATAAAACCGCCAATGAATATGGTTATAATCCGTTCGGAAGGAGTAGACAGTGAAATTAAAACCAGCGAAGATGCACGTGATGCGTTATTTACGTTGGTAAATCCCCGTAAAAGAGAAACGGAAGATATAACAATTAGAAAAAGTAGCGGTAATGGCTTAGTCGTGGAAACAACGAAGCCAAAAGGCCTGAAAGCGTTCACTGAGAACGTGAAATTAATGGAGGCAGGCTTAAAAGCCAGCACACCACAGAGAAGGTTGCCCCGGATGATCATGTACGATGTCCCAAGAGAGATCCCGAAAAAGGAGATATTAGCCTGCATGAAAAAACAGAATCAGGACAGGCTTAAAGGAGAGGATGTTGCGGCCATCAAATTCTGCTTCAGGACGGGTCGCAAGGATCTCGAGGAGACTAACTGGGTAGTAGAAGTATCCCCCCTCCACCCCAGATAAGGCAAAAACTTTTAAGTGGAAAAATTTTTATATTTTGGAATGCATGTGCAGTCGGAGATTATATAGCAGTCATATAGTCGCTGCTATAAGTACCAAGGCTACGAGCATGTGGAAAAATATTGCCGCGTTAATTCCGAAATCTGCATGCACTGCATAAGTGGGCATAGCACGAGAGCGTACCCAAACACAAAGCCAAAAGCACGCCAGCTGCGGGAACTGCAAGAAAGCATATACCTAGACAATACCTAGAATAGGACAATACCTAGACTCGGAACGGGAATTGCAATCGCCTCGAAATACGACCTGCCAATGGCGGTGGTGGGAGATAAAAGTAGATATATAACACTACTCGAAGTCGCCGGACTGTGCACAATGCACTGATGTGTTGGCATTAAAACGGATTTAAGGAAACTTTAAGCAATAAACAATGTTCCTACTTCGAAGTCATAGGATAACATCCAATAACTTTTAGAATTAAAATTCTAGAACTCAAAATCCTCATTCGGCTATCAGAAAAAGAAATCCACTTCAAATACAGACGAACAACAGATGAGGTTTGAAAATCCGTGATGGATTCTGCACACAACCAATACTACGGTATCTTGATTTCATTTCAATACTCCATTCAGTATCACTACCGATGCTACGGATTATACAATAATTGCAGATTGAGCCACGATAAAATCGACCATAAGGTACCAATTGCATTTACTAATCGTAGTTTAAACCAGACCGCAACTATTCAGGAACCAAACAGGAATATCTGCGGTATGTACTCCGCTATTCCCAACTTTTTGTGTTAGCAAATTTACACTCATTACCGAGTATCGATATATAGTTTGAATAATTTCAGTCAGAGACTCCACTTAAAATTGGTTAGGCGAAAATTGAAGTTCCTGGAGTACAGATACGATACCCTACACAAGTCTGAAAGGACAATGCGATGTGCTCCAAACAGGAAGGAGTAAATGCTAGGCACTTTAGGGCTCGCTGGCCTGCTCGATGGTCAGGGTGGTGGTTAAGCGAAGAAGAAGACAAAGGTCCTACAGATTAATTTAAACAGATGTAAGCTTGGGCAGGATCTATTAATACAGTATGCGTGCGAAAACAGGGTGGACATAATGGTCATATCCGAAATAAGAAGATCTTGATCCGTGCTCAAAGAGCGGCGCTAGTGCGTACGTCTACGGCGTATAGGGCAGTGTCGCACGGAGCACTGTGTGTGGTTACGGGCAGTATGCCCATACATATATATAATGCTCCGGTGGAAAGGACATGAGGCGAAGAAAAGATTTGTCGAAGACTGACAGAGCGAGGCCTTCAAGCCTTAAATAATAGCCTTTGTTTGTTCACGCCCTAATTTGTTACTAGCAGAACGCCCTCACTATCTTTAGTTCCGCATATTATTCTGAAATGCTTAGGTATTTCATCATAATAGTTTTACATCGCCAGGTACTGCCTGTTCGAACTATTTGCCGATTTATTTAGTTTATTACGCTGCATAATTATTTCAGCCTTGAAAACTGAAGATATTATTACATTCTGACAATTTCAGATATCACGTACATAACATTATACGATCATAGTAATCGCGTTCCTCTGCTCACTGTGCTCACTCCATTGTACTGCACTGTCACGTAAATCTTACGCTACGTATAATTCAAAAATACGTACTTTGTAATTTGTCCAGCTAGACACTTTGTAGATTCTTCTAGCTTTATTGCTAATTAATATGTGAATGGCTACCCCAAGCCAGTCTTTCTGTCTTTCAGTTGCTCTATTTTATTTCTTTAGTGAGGTTAGGGAGGTGTTTTCTCTTTAGTCTTCTCTTTATGAAATTTTTATGAGTTTTGTTCGCTTCAACAGCCAGCTGGTTTGGATTTGTTGTCGTTCTTTTCTTGTATTTTTGCGCATATCCTCGTTTCTGACATACCCTGGAGCATTGACTATTGTTCTGAGTATTTTCGATACACGGAACACGGATACAGCCTTGACGCTCGAATCATATCGATAGACAAAAACAAAGTCACCGTTATGGGCAACCGTCGATCTTAGGCAAATTCGAATTATCCGATTCCCCCCGACCAATATAAATATACGGATGCGATCGCAGGGGAGTAATATACCGAGTGACACATATTAGCGATCAATATCTTCGAGTCGAGTTTTCCGCGAGCGAACATATTCTATCGGTGCGAATACAGTAAACGAGCGTCTTACGACAGTTTGTACTTTATTTATTTATTTAATTATTTAATTTATTCGAAATATATTTGACGGGTTGCGACAGCAAGCTCTCGCTCTCGTTATTTTACATTATTTATCCTCGACCAATCCTCCATATATTTATGTGACTCATCTATGAAATGTGGCGGGCATGTGGAACAACACGACCCAGATCTCGAAGGCAGAATATTGCAACGCGATTAAAAAGATTCAAAATAAAGTAATGTGAGCTGAAAGGAAATTCGAGCAATTTCTACCGTGAAGCTGAAGCAAGCTCGATATTTGGGGAGTACGAGACGGGTATGGGTTCTCGCGGTGTAGTATCACGCCTCGGGAAACCACAATGGATCTGATATTATTCCTAGAAAGAATTTTGGAGAAGTTAGTGGGCCCATACAGTGCAGCGGCCGAGGGTAGCCGAATACGACCAGCTGGCTGATACGCCAGGCCCCCGGGGCGTGTTTCTGCGTCTGGCGTAGAGGAGGTGAAAACCGGAGGGGGAAGAGGATGTCCGTGGAATCGGAGGCGGCAGCAAGCGAGCCGGGATTCTTCTTCTGGGACGAGCTATCATTACGGGAGGTTGTGCCTGGGGAGGGGACGGGGGGTCTGACAAGATGTCGTCCGTTTCATTCGTTGCTACCGCATTGGGTAAGCGACCGTAAAAAAGAACAGCTTACCGAAGAGTTTAGAATAAAATAAAGACACACAAATATAAAATTCGTAGAAAGGCGCTAACTTTACAGTGATCCATGTGAGACTTCAAAGGGAACGAAATTAACGAACTTCTTTATTTATTATTAGCTTATGGAGTCATTTCTGAATAGTTTAAAATTGGAAAATCTATTGGACCTGCACATAATAATGCAACTCTTGAGTAGAGAATAAATAGGAAGAATAGAACTGAGTTGCTGTCAGTTGCTGTGCAAGGTGCAAAAATTGTAGAAATCAAGATCAAATAAAATACCGTTTCATTCGCCAAAGTGCATTTCAGCTGATAAGTATTTGAGGATTGAATTTTGCACACTTTTCAGTAATGAGATAGATAGATAGTATACTCAATTGTACATAAATAATTCGCAATTCAAAATACCATGTAGCATTCATTTGAATCACTCAACGATGAGGAGTGTTGGAGATCCAAATTACGCGATAATAAATTATTAATTTACCATCTATTGTCTATTTTCATCAAGTTTATTTTCTATTTCCACCGTACACGCAACAGATTTTCTTTTCCATCATAGGACTCGAGTATGAGACATTTTCCAGTCCAAGCGGATTGCCTCGGTACCCCAAGATCGCAACCCCATAAGTAACCTCCTTCTAAATCTCCAAGTTTCTGCAGCTACACGCCACGTCTCTTGTCGGATATCGAAAAAAGCGGCTTCGCTCCACTTCCGAATATCGCGAATTAATAATTTCATTGCGCTTCGCAGCAAATTCTGTCCAAACGTGACCGAGCGAAATTCAAAATCTCTGCCGACCGCTGTAAGCAACTAACAGGCTATTATCTGGACTCCAACAGTAGCGGTCTATACGTTCATCTGTTGCCGAGAAGTTTACGCCAACTTATTAGCTTTGCACTTAAAGTAGTGCTTTCTGTTCGCATTTCAAAACTGGTTAGGCGAAAATTGAAGCTTCTAGAGTACGAATACGGTGCCGTATATATGTCTGAAGGGACAAACTGAAATGACTGCCGGCTGCTTCATAATTCAGTGGTCTGCCTTTTCTTCTTTTATTGTTCAACTTCTCCAATTATCGAAAACCATTCTCGATGGAGCGAAAGGATGTTATGCGAATAACGTGTTAGACGGGGATTTGTCCAATTTTCACACCGTAGTAGGCCACGGTTTTCATATTATAAGTATATCGTGTTATGTAGGCAACATCGTCGTAGTCTATTCTTTGTCACGACCGGAATAAAGGCTAAAAAATTGCTAAATTGCTTCAGTCAGAGACAGTCAGACTGGATGGTAGTCCAATTCAAGACTAATAAAATGGAGATTGAAATTGTTAGAGTAGAGACGTTCTGGAAGAACAAACAAGAAGGGAATCAAGCTGTATCGTAATTGAGTCATTCCGTGAGTGACTCTGCACAGTCTGTCGTGAAGATAAATAATTGACACAACAATTGTCCAAGCTAGACACTACAGCCGATAGCAGCTGGCCATTTTCTTCAAGGAATGGGCCGAAGCCAAGGAAAATTTATACACACAAAAGATCCTATGCAACGATAAGTCCTACATACGCACATAGAAACGCACACGCCACAGCGCAATAGTTCACTTCAATATCTTATTGTCACACGTTCGATCTACGAGTGTGAAAGCATTCCAACAAACGGTATCTCATCTAAGAGAGGAGTTATGTTCGCGCAACATATTTTCTTTCATATTTATATAAAGATCGTACGCTCGATTTAGGCTACGGAAAACTTAGGGCCAACGCGGGGTAGAAATCCTTCAAACGAAAATTTCACGAACATCACGATTTCCTCCTATTCGCCAGTACTAATTTTTCCCCAATTTCTGAGGTGTGAAATTCGGATTTAGAAAAGGAAGAAGAGTGACCGACGCGGTATTTGTGATAAAACATATCATAGACAAACATCTGAGTAGAGAAAGAGGGAAGCTATATGACTGCTTTGGGGACTTAAGAGCGGCGTTCGACAGGCTAAACAGAGAGAAATTGGAAGAGAAAATAAAAAAAATTGGGGTTAGCGAAAAACTAACCACAAGAATCAAAGAAATATACGCAGAAACAAAGAATGTGTTAAGGATCAAGAACCACAAAACAAAAGAATTTTGGACAGTGAGGGGAATCAGACAAGGGTGCCCGTTGAGCCCGACGTTATTCAACATCTACGTGGCAGGCTTGGAAGAAGAACTAAGGAACGAACAAGCCGGGGGCATAGTGATAGGAGGAAAAAAGGTATGGTCACTGACATATCGCAAACGATATCGTGTTGATGGCAATGTTGAAGAGATTAAAAAAATTTGTAAAGGAAATCGAATTGGAACTGAGCACGAAAAAAACAAAGATAGCAGTATTCGAAAAAAGAAGGAATAAAAGGAGACAAAGAAAATGCAAATGGGGAGAACAAGAATTAGAAGTAGGCGAGATAAGATACCTAGGGGCATACTACAGAAAAACAGCAGTGATAAGAAACACATACAAGACAGGAAAAGGGCGAGAAAGAGAAAAAAGNGTACTAGAAGAGGTGAAAAATGGAAGGACACAGGTGGAAGCAAGAGAAGAGCAAAAAAGGTTGACAGCAGACCAAATTATAGAAGAAAGAAGGAAGAGAGAAACAGAAGAGAGGAAGAAAAGGATAATCCAAATATAACAGACATTACAGTAAAATTGCCAAAAAAGTTACCAAAGTACTTAGAAGGGAGAATGAAGGGGAAGGACAGAAAAATACTAGCAAGATTCAGATGTGGAAACGAGACCAAAGCAAGGGAATACTGAAAAGAAGGGGCGAAAAAAAGATGCAGACTATGTAAAAGGAAAGAAGAAGACCTGGAACATGTAATAGAACAATGTTAAATAACGGGAGGAACAAAGGACATAGAAAAAACACTGAATGAGAATGGAGGACTATCAGAATTAAAAGCAATAATAAAGAAGAGAAGGGCAATACAAGACGGGGAGGAACAACAAGAAGGAAGCACAGTAAGAAGGCAAAAGACCAAAAGTGACAATAGTTTTTAGTCATTAGTTTTCAGTTATTAGAGATAGAATAATTTAAGAGAGTGCAATACAACAGAGTGGATAAGGGGGGAGGTAGATATATAAGAAGCGAAATCGATATAAGAGATGTAAAACTGAAAGTTCGTCCAAAGCTGAAAGACGCGGACTAAATAATAATAAATAAATAAAAAAATAATATAAATGAAAAATAATACGATGGGTCAGTCAACCCTCCTAGTTTCCGTTAAAAACGAAACTGCGCTTTCCTATCTCCTACGAAAAATTGTTTGTGCTGTTCGATGATTCCGTTAAACGAAATAATGTTAGCATCCATGTCTTTTGTGCGTTCGTGTCTACAAGTATCTAATTACATAATTATTTACATTATTACATACTAAAGGAGGGGGATTAAAACGGGCGGATTTTAGGCTACATTCTTATAGTACAATATAAATATACATAACAATAAGTATAGTTAATAACTGTATCAAAACAATATTCATAAACAATATTACATACGTTCACCGCGGAAAGTATGCTACCATCCTACAATATGACTTGTTTGATGAGAGATTCGGAGGTAAACGAAAGTTTCGACCTTCCGAATCGGTTCCTTCTTGTTATTATTCTTTTTTTTAACCTACCAATCAGTCGAAACTCGTGCTTTATAAACAAGAGTGATGTGACCGATATCGTAACGTTTCATATCATATAAAAAAATATTAACCTATTTATGTCGAAAAACTGTTAATTTAGATTATATCTTCCGTTTAACTTGTCGTGTGAAAGATAAACATAGGATACGAAGCGGTATTGTGTTTACGCTGAAACAAATGAAAGACAAGGACAACGTAAACACAAGAGTGCCGTTTCGCGTCCATACCTGGCTTTCATACGACGGATTCAAGTTAACATATCTGGTGAACTAACAGTTCTTTTTAATTTTTTCACGAAGAATACAAAGATAGATCGATGAATGTATTAAAAAAAATATGATTCTATTTGCAAAAATAAAGTTGAAATGGTAATTTCAAACTGGTAATAACAAAAAAGTAATTTCCACCATATGTGATGTCTTCTTTCGAACTAAACAATTTTTGTTAAAACATTTTCTGATAACATCAATCTCACGTGAAATATTCTACCGCTTACTGTTTTGCCATTGGTTAAATATTGAGGTTAGGTTTCTATATATAATAAATTTCTATGTATAATAAGATATTTACGATAAATTACATATAAAAATTGAAAGTTTTAGACGATTTTGTAGATATCAGACTCGGTATATTATTTAAATCATGTCCATATCTAATTGTAATGACTTGGAACAGAATCTGAGAACTGAGATTTATGTTTTTTCATTCATAATTTTTGATTAATAAAAGAGGAAAGATAACGAAAGAATATACTGTATCACCGCTTTTAAATGAGACAGTGCATTTTGCGATTAAAATGCGGACATTATAGCAAATAATACAGCAATAGTAGATAGTCAAAAAGAAGTAGGGAAAAAACTTACCATAACAGCATGGTATAGAATTTATGAAGAATTGTTGGAAGAAGCTTCTTTGTGTATCACGAAGTGCTTCAGGGGAGAATTCTGAAACAAATTTCGTAAAAAATTACTATCTATCAGATAAATACAATACGAGATTCGAAGAATAATTAATATTAACAAAAACATAATTATTTTATAAGAACATAATATTCAATTAGAGAAATAATTTAACGTTAAGTTCTATTATTAGTAACCATTATCGATGACCGACTTTATTTTTGGTTCTGAATAAGCATTATCTTTGATGAAAACATTTTTAGCAAGAGAAAATAAAATAGTAAGAACGATCTAACATTTATATAAAAAACCATAATCAATATATTTAATTAAAACTAAACCATAAATACGTATAACATCACTCTTACATGAATATAAATATGTAAATGCAAGCAGTACATTAGAGACGAAAAATATAATAAAAATAAGAAGAAAGAAAAATAAATAAGAAAACTGTTTCTGCGACTTACTTCCACATATGGAATATTCTATCTGGTTGCCGTATGGCCCATCCTAGAAACAGAACAAAATTATTAGATTAAAATAATTCACAGGAAGTTCGTAATTCTTAAAATTTGCAAGTATAAAATATTTACCCTGAATAAATCCTTTTTATAGAAAATTTACAAGTCGACTTTTGAATAACCAGATTTTATATTTTATCTAGCAACTAGCACTTCTTACCAATCGCTAAAACATTTGCTAAACACGAAAATTGTAATGTTCAAATAGGCAACTATTCCGTAGCACCTTCACACTACCGCGTCTCGAATATGAAAGACTGTTGAACAGTACTATCCCTAACAAAGGCAGATTCGTACTGCTTGTTGATTGGCTACGCTTCTGTATTATAAGCGAATCCTGTACGCTGCGCAAATGTCTCTGCGCCGATTATATTTCAATTTTACTACAATACAATAACGACTTTACATCTTGAAAATTGTCACTATTACGCTGCAGATTTTTATTTAGATATTATATATCAAAGTGTATAAAATATGTAAATGTAGAATATATTCAAACTATGTAATAATTGTACAATATTTTATATTGTGAATACGATCTTAATTGCTCATCATGATCTTTTATTACAGTTTGTTTACTGATTTTCAAATTCAATGTAAATAAAAATCTCAATTAATATATATAACGTATAGAATATATGTATATATAATATGTGCATAATTTATAGTATAGTATATGTATATATTATGTATATAACAGTAACTAAATTATGTCTATAATATATATACATAATAAAATATAGAATATATGTAAATATACATATAACGAATAGAAGAATTATTCAATAAAAGTCAAAAGTTTTATACGATAGCATACAACGTAATAGTCTTTTAAACAAAGTTACTTTTATGCTGCTATGAATAATATGAAAATCTGGAAAAATCTACGATCAACAAAGATAGTTCGATTCTATGGATATATGTATATGCTGCCCTGGAATCAGTGTAAAAAAGAAAATAGTAAATTTAATGATTATTCTTCTCTGAAGCATAAGTAATGCTAGAAATATTTGGCAAAAGATGGAAACTATATCTACAATCGCCACTGAAAATTATGGAACTGCTACACATATACATAAGTATAATACATGGCATAAATCGCTACAATGCTTATAGCTATATCGAAGAAGATACTCTATACGTAACAATTCTTTAACCTCGACAGGATTAAACTATGACCCTGGGAAACAGTGTATACAAAGGCGTATTATACGTATACGATGTATATATACATATTTTGCTCACTGTCAACAATATAAGAAAAGTATTTTTACGTGTCCTCACAACAATGTTTTAAAAGCAATTTCTTGCTTTTTTTGCTATTTAAATAGGGGACAGAGGATCAGACAAAGGAGAGAATACTAGAATTCAACAGGATATTTTGTTGTACGTAACGAATATAGCAGAGACAGATTTGGCATACTAAACGAAAAAAGATGTTTATATAAATATACATATACACGATGTGATCTTATTATCGAGTTATCTATGGTTATTAGAAACCCACATCTAAAATAATTCAAAATCGGTTTACAAACTTTACTTCTTTCTTTGTTAGCTTTCACACTAACTGCAATATCCACAATGCGAAATATTTCTAGAAAATGAGCTATATAAAAGTAATTGAAATCTTCCAATTGCTACATATGAAAATATTATTGACGAGAAGGATCTTTCGTCGGTCAGAATTATTAGGATATGATTTATAGTTTAATTTATAAACTTTCCTGGCAATTGAATGTTTTTCATGATCCGCACATAAACCACGAAATCGTACGTAATCTGCACATAAACCGTAGTAAATCTAAATTTGTTATATTTAACCAGTTATTTCTTACGTGTATTTTTCGTTACATCAACGAAATAGAAAGAAAGAAAAGTAATTTTATTAGATTCTGAAGGATTAGAAAAACTTATTTTCCCATTGCTTTCCATTGTTTTTGATGATATAGTAACAAGATAAGGTTTGATTTTTATATTATTATAAGGTGTTGTGGCCATATTAGATGAAAGATAAAAATAAAAATCTTCTTAATAAATTGTATAAAATCGAGCTGATGGTTGGCTATATAACGGAAAGACTATAATAATGGTGCACGAACTGTATCTACTTCTTTATTTTTTATTTGTCTTATTTGATCTATTACTATTTCAACATTTTTGCAAGAGAATTTAATTGATTATGCAATGATATATACGTTATCCAGTTCTTCTAAAAACTTCTCAAGACGTTCTTTAAGAAGAAGATATATCAGTGTTAAAATGTGCCTTATATAATATTTTATGTTTAGCTAATAAGTTCTAAAGTTGAGACCGCTCTTATTGACAATTTCTTGTCAATAGACAGTACTCACTGCAAATCGTTAAACGATAAAGGATTATCGTCTCCTCTTGAGAAACTTGTAATATCGTGTCGTCCTATGTATTAAGTACCAAAAAATCAGGATGATTACTACATACAAGCACGCAAAAATGAAAGGTCAAGCAGAGTAAGCATGTGGTAGTAGCTAATTTTTATTTTAGTTCTTTGCTAAACAATGTTCTTTGCCTGAAAGGCCATTTCGTAAAATTTCCGATTTCTGCCTCTCCGTTTAAGTGTAATATGGGGTAAAAACCCTAAACTTTATCATTCGTTTTCTCACTTATTATTTAAGATATTTAGATTAAAAAAAAAGAAGAAAGACGTAAGAAAGATACAGAATCTAATGAAATATTTCTTTCAGAACTGTAAATCAACTATTAAGTGTAAGAAGGAAACAATTTATTTTTTGGGAATGGCTCCTGCGAACAGACTTTTGAGAGACACCCACCGAAAAAGTCAGGAACAATGCTCTGTCATCGAATTATTATATACGAAACTTTTAAAAGAGTCGAATTGGTGGAACAAAATTAAATAATCTAAAGAAAATTAGAACATTATGAATATGTAGGGTTTTTTTTCTAAAGAGAAAGCGTATTTGTTACGACCCTGAATACGTGTCATTTAAGTACAACTACGAAAGGACGATTGCGATTTCTTTGGGGAATCGAAAATATATCAAGTGTAAAATGCAAAGATAAACGAGATATTAAAAACAGGGTAGATGTTATAAAATATCGAAACTAATATATTGTATTATTAACATTTACTTCTTCGTCCTTAGTGTATTAATATTTAAAGTCCCTTGTTATTTTCCGAGAAAGACATTATATTATCTCAACTTCCTTTCATCTTAGTTTAGTTTAGCTCACTTCGAATTCAATCACACGTCACACAAAGCTTTCTGAAATTTAAATCACGAAGATTTTGTAACAAAAAACTGCATGCTCTTTCTCTTCTTATTTTAAGACTACAAGTATTGTTTTTTCGAGACAAAACTAATTCATGGATCGAAAATACGTCGCAAAAGCGTGAAATTCTTTTGCGTTATTATTGCGCACGAGAACCACCCGACTCGTGCAGTTACTCGATGCGGTCAATCTGTCCATGCGTGATGCTGATCTCTTCGATATCGATGATTTCCAAATATATTGTGAAAGTTCAACATTTTAACCAACTTTTTCCTGCACGATATGATGGGCGATCGAGCTTAGTTTTCGAGTTACACGCAAAAATATTCTGATGTTCGGCCTCAATTTCCAAGCTGGGTTGTGTTAATAGCATTTGGTTTTAGCTCTATAGGACTGGCTCGAACGAGAGGACGCGGGAGGGGGTGCAACAGAAAGTAATTCACCGAGGTTCCTGGAGCATCCCTGTCATACGCGTAGGATGGCCAATGTGGAATTTTAGTCGGTAAGAGTCCGACACTACTCTGCTGCTGCTGTTATCAGCGGCAGCGGAGTGTCCATGAAGATTTCTCCACGTGCAAAAAAAGAAAAGAAAAAAAGCATTTGTTTTTAACAATGCTGGCACAATTATATTAAAAAAAACATTACATGGCATATTTTCGCTCACATTCGTAAATATACATGGTGGTTTGTAATTAGTGGTACAAGCGGAAAGAGGGTGAGTCTACGCGAAAGAAGAAGTCGAAAATATTGAATAAAAATTTTTCGTTTGAGGCTTTGTTTTCGAGAAAATCGACTTTGAATTTTCGCACGGTACGCGTGCACTTTATCACGTCTCGTTATAACGAATCTCACTGTAGATCGTTGTCTCGATTGACGTTATGTTGATAAACACTTCCAATATGAACCAAGTGTTTTTCTACCTATTAACTTACTATCCGACTTTTATCGCTATCCACTATCAGTACCTATTAGTCTACCATCATGTCTACATACAGCAATTGGGAATATATGGACACGATACTTTCGTTAGGTGCGTGTGGTGGTAACGCATCAGCCGCAGCTGATCATTACAGACACCGGTATCCAAATCGTCGACATCCTGACAGACGTGTTATTCAAAGAGCAGAACGAACCCTCGGCGAATATGGTTTTTTTGAAAAAAAGTTCAAAAATTGAAAATTCAAAGTCGATTTTCTCGAAAACAAAGCCTCAAACGAAAAATTTTTATTCTATATTTTCGACTTCTTTTTTCACGTAGAATCATCCCCTTTCCGCTTGTACCACCAGTTACAAACCACCCTGTATATGTCAGAGATGAAAGGACACCGGGGCCTTCCCTTTGGAATTTTTCGGAAAACCCCCAATATTATTTTTATTTATTGTTACTTAGACCGTGCCTTCCGGCTTTGGACGAACTTTCGGGTTTACATCTCTTATATCCATTTCGCTTCTTATATATTTACCTTCCCCCTTATCCACTCTGTTGTATTGCACTCCCTTAAATTATTCTATTTCTAATGACTAAAAACTATTGCCAGTTTTAGTCTTTTGCCTCCTTACTGTGCTTCTTTCTTGTCGTTCCTCTCCGTCTTGTATTGCCCTTCTCTTCTTTATTATTGCTTTTAATTCTGATAGTCCTCCATTCTCATTCAGTGTTTTTTCTATGCCCTTTGTTCCTCCCGTTATTTAACATTGTTCTATTACATGTTCCAGGTCTTCTTCTTTCCTTTTACATAGTCTGCATCTTTTTTTCGCCCCTTCTTTTCAGTATTCCCTTGCTTTGGTCTCGTTTCCACATCTGAATCTTGCTAGTATTTTTCTGTCCTTCCACTTCATTCTCCCTTCTAAGTACTTTGGTAACTTTTTTGGCAATTTTACTGTAATGTCTGTTATATTTGGATTATCCTTTTCCCCCTCTCTTCTGTTTCTCTCTTCCTTCTTTCTTCTATAATTTGGTCTGCTGTCAACCTTTTTTGCTCTTCTCTTGCTTCCACCTGTGTCCTTCCATTTTTCACCTCTTCTAGTACCTTTTTTCTCTTTCTCGCCCTTTTCCTGTCTTGTATGTGTTTCTTATCACTGCTGTTTTTCTGTAGTATGCCCCTAGGTATCTTATCTCGCCTACTTCTAATTCTTGTTCTCCCCATTTGCATTTTCTTTGTCTCCTTTTATTCCTTCTTTTTTCGAATACTGCTATCTTTGTTTTTTTCGTGCTCAGTTCCAATTCGANCTTCCTTTACAAATTTTTTTAATCTCTTCAACATTGCCATCAACACGATATCGTTTGCGATATGTCAGTGACCATACCTTTTTTCCTCCTATCACTATGCCCCCGGCTTGTTCGTTCCTTAGTTCTTCTTCCAAGCCTGCCACGTAGATGTTGAATAACGTCGGGCTCAACGGGCACCCTTGTCTGATTCCCCTCACTGTCCAAAATTCTTTTGTTTTGTGGTTCTTGATCCTTAACACATTCTTTGTTTCTGCGTATATTTCTTTGATTCTTGTGGTTAGTTTTTCGCTAACCCCCATTTTTTTTATTTTCTCTTCCAACTTCTCTCTGTTTAGCCTGTCGAACGCCACTCTTAAGTCCGCAAAACAGGGTTCCCTCTTTCTCTGCTCAGTTGTTTGTCTATGATATGGTTTATCACAAATACCGCGTCGGTCACTCCTCTTCCTTTTCTAAATCCGAATTTGATCTCTTCCAGTTTGATTTCAATCTCCGCCTTCAGCCGTTCGTCTAGAACTCTTCGCTACTCTTTTGTCTCCCTTCTTGTATATCGGACATATTACGCCTTTTTTCCAATCTTCTGATATCCCCTCCCCATTCCATATTTTCCTTAACAACCCCCATAACGCTTCCCCCACTTCCTTCGGTGCATACTTCCATACCTCATTTTCTAACTCGTCTTCCCCCATTGCTTTCTTCTCCTTCAGGTTTCTTAGTTGGTAGGTCACCTCTTCCTTCTCTATATTATCTTCTCTCTCCTCCATTATTTTTTCTTCCGCTCTATACCCCTCCGTTTTTCTGCCTTCTTTGTGCTCTGTTCCTTCTAAAATTTGCATAAAGTGATTTTTCCACTCTTCTTCGCTTATTTCTTCATCTATACCCTCTCTTCTTCTTCTATATTTATTTATGTATTTCCACGTTTCTTATTCTGTTTTGATCTTCTTGACTTTCTCCATTTCTTCTTCTTCGTGTTTTTTTTCCTACATGAGCGCTTCTCTGCTGCATTTTCTTTTCATAAACTTTGTCATCTTCCCTCTGATCTCTCTTTTCCTCTCTTTCCACTCCTTGTCGTACCATGCTTTCTCTCCCATGCCCCATTTCCTTATCTTTACTTTCTTCTTTGGCATTGCTTCGTTTATCTTCTTTTTGATTTTTGTCCACATTTCCTTTACTGTTCTTCCCTTGCAGGTCCAGTCTTTACATTCCTCCAACTATTTTTCCACACTTTCGTTTGACCATTCCCTTCTCTTCTTCTCTTCTTCTTTCTTTTCCTCGTTTTTTTGTAATTCCGCCCCCTCCCTATTTCTATTTCTAACGGTATGTGGTCCGACTCTGTTCTTTTTCCTACTTTCATGTCAATTATTTCTTCTGTCGCCTCCGGATTGCTAATCACATAGTCTATTACTGAGTTTCCTCTCTCCCCAATATAGGTCCACTTCTCTCCTTCTTTACCTTTGCCATTGATTATCATCCAGCCTCTCTCTTCCATGTACTTTAGCAGAGTTCTTCCTTCCATGTTTATTGTCTTGTCTTTTGATCGCCTGCTTTTATCTTTCCCTAGGTCCTCGTTTATCGGCCCTCCCTCTTCTCCCGTTCTTGCGTTCCAGTCTCCGCCGATGATCATTTCCTCTTCTCTCCTGTCTACCCTTTCCTCTATTTCTTTCCATGTCCTTTTTGTGTCCTGATTATAAACCACCATTATCCTGTACGTCTTATCATTGTATGCTATTTTTCTTTCCACTATATTATCACTTATTTCTTTCTATTCTATTTCTCTTAGTTCCTTATTTATGCCCGATATTATCCCCCCCTTTGCTCTTCCTTTTTTCCTTGCTGCCCTGCATTTCCAATCGAATTCTTTGAGTAGTCTATATAACCCCCCATATTTTAGTATCTATAATTTAACTCGATTATAATTGTCCGAGATTTGTGATAGTGAGCCTGGGTTCCATGCGACACCAAGTCGCTAAACATAGCCACGGTCACGGGATGGACGTTTTGCCTGACGGAGGTGTGGAGTGGTTGTATGGTTCTCCCTAGAAATGTGGTTGTAACGGCATACGGCCTCGAGAACGGACCTAGCCACATGTGATTTTGCCTCGGAGGTGTCAATATAATGGGATACATGTTGTATTAATAATCAAACTCCAGGCGGAAACTGCCTAACAACGGCGATTGGAACTTTCTCGATGCTTCCAACCAGTATATAACAAACGAACGCAATCGTAAAGAGAGGAAATTTTCATCAGTCTATTATTCGTGCGATCGCCTTAGAAAGTTACATATCGAGCAGTATATACCGAGCGTCCCAGTAAACGTATTTTGTGCTTCAAAGTATTCTACGTTTAGTAAAGAGTTATCCCGATGAACGAAGGCAGGGGCCACGACTATGCTTTCGAGCTGAGCCTGAGATTGCTGGCAGAATTCTTCTTACCAGCGAATCAACAGCGACTCATCAATCAACCAACTGTTGAATATGCGAACCGGTTGAAAGAGCGTATAGGAAAAATCAGACCTCACCCGATTATGCGACACGGCGCGAAGGAAACCTTCGTTTTCCGCGATCTAGAAACATCGCCCTATGTGTTTTTACGCCATAACGCGACCGGAGCCCCTTTACAACCACCCTACGACGGGCCGTACCAGGTAATACAGCGTGAAGAAAAGAACTATACAATCAGAATAAATAATGGAACTGTAGTAATTTCCATAGATCGACTGAAACTCGCATTTTTATTAGATGACAATATTGAGCACCAGAGAATCGAAGATCGTGACGTAATAATAATACCGCTGGGTGTTCAAACCGAACAAAGCGAAAGATAAGAAAGCGCAAATAATAAAAATACAACAAATAAATACGTCACGCGTTCGGGCAGAAGGGTCAGACTCCCTAATCGGTTTCAAACAGGTTTCGGTTAAGCGTTGAAAATCGTCGGAGACGGGAAGTACCCACGTAAAATGTTAAAAATAGCGACGTACAAAGAAAAGCTGTGTAAACCTATTATAAATAAAAAAAAAGTTATGTGGCGACACATGAGCTAGAGGACAATTCGAGCCAAGCTGTTGTTTTGCCTCGGAGTACTAATATCGCTAAGATATACATAATGTAATAACAAACCAACTCCGGGCAAAACAATGTCGCCACTACGAGTAACCGTCTAACAAAGGCGAATGGAAAATATACCGGTACCCCCTCGACCTGTATAAATAAACGAACACGATCGTAAGGTGACTAGTTTTTTAGTGTCAATTTCGAGCAATTTTTAGTAGCGATCAACACACAGTCTTTAGCGAATCAGTTAGTACAGCGCGTCTTAGCGAACATTATTTTAACGACCCGTAGCGAACAATCTACGGTTGACTCTGTATTTATAATTATTTTAAAATATATTTGACGGTTCCAATATCGAGTAATCTCGTCATTTAGACTACCGATCAACCATCCTCCACAGATACACTACCAACACAATCATGTCCTAGTCCATCATCCAATCCTCAACGACAGATCAAACAATGACAACGACGGGCAGACGCTACAAAGGGGACTGACTCACTGACCACGACTTCATCCAATACATTATCTAACGATCTATTAATCACTGCACGCGTCAATATTCTGAACGACAAAATCCAGCCAGTGCGTTGTCGAGCACTGTTAGACACTGGTTCCAGTATGAATTTCATAACCGAGCAGTTTGCAAATTCATTAAGACTCCCTCAACATAAATGTTCTGTCCCAATCATGTTGTTGTTTTGCCTCGGAGTATCAATATCGTAAGGATACACGTAATGTAATTGTTACGTCGCGTGGAATAATCTGTGCGCCATCCTTCATTGTCTGGTCGTCAAGGATCGACGTACCGTTATTCAAACCCTCAATAAACCTAAAGACCCACCATAAACTTTAACTTTTTAACTTAATTGTTTTAACGCATGCTTTTTAAGTTAATCGGTTTATCCTGCGGCAGCACTCGATAGCAAATACCACCACTCGACACTAATTAGCGTCGGACGACGGTAGCGCAGTGGTTAGCGCCGTAGATTACGAACGTTCGGGACCCGGATTCGAATCCCGGCGATTGGAGTCCAATTTTTCTTCCACGTATCAAAAAGGGAAGAGAAACAGCAGTACCCCAACAGCGACATTTACAGCCAGCAGCTGCAATTATTACGGACAACACTTGCATCTCAATAAGAGAATATAATAGAAAATAATAATAGAAAAGGAAGAACGTAGAAAGAAAAGTCTTTTTAGGTTTATTGTGCGCTCTTAAAAATTACGGAGAAAGCGGGTAGTTACCTAACGGAAAAAGTGGATATTTATCTGTCGGAGATGAAGGGACATCGGGGCCTTTCGTTTGGAATATTTGGAAAGGACCCCCAATACCCTAGACTTTTATTATAGCTACACGTAAGAAATAAAACTATGATATAGGTGTAATGATCTAATCCGATTAGGTGTACTCAGGGTTTATGGCGATGGGCTTGCGTTCGAAGTGACATAATGAGTCGCCGAACGTCACGGGATAGATGTGTAACAACAGAGGTATGAAATAATTATGCAACTCACCTCAAAACAAAGATTGACCCGAGAGGTGGGGAGAAGACCATATAAGGGTAGGTCCATTTGGACTAAGGGACAGGTGACAGTAAACACTGTTGAGACAGTTGACACAGTTGTTGACACAGTTGCTGATCGAGTTGCTGATTGAGTTGATTACTGAGTTGGTTGCTGAGTTGGTTGCTGATTTATCGAGAGAGAGTTATCTAAGAGAGCTCACTGAGCGGAGTACTGCTTTCACATTGAGTAGAACGAAAATAGTGTATCACGTTGAGTTCGCCGTCCCGTTGGCCGTGGATTCGTTATGGAACCTGAATCCGTTGTCATCGACCTCTCGACCGTCCGTTCGTCGCGATTACCTGTAATCTCTTGCATCGACATATTTGTAACAATAAACTACCACTGTATCCACAATGGCCAATTCCAGTGAGGGTACCTCAGACGCCCATACTTCCAATCCTTCTCCGACATATCTAACGGGAAAAGTGGGTTTTTCCCATGAACAATGACACCCACTAGCAACGTTGATAGGACGTTTCCTCCTCCTATCATCATTTATTAACGTTGACTATAACTGTTGAGTTTATTGGATGTATGAACAGATAACGCGTGGATAAATTGTAAAGTAAAAATTATATTTTAAAACAGAAGTGTAAGTACAAATAGGAATATAATTTGAGCTGGTCCCGATCCGCACTCTAGCAGTGTTACCCTATAACTGAAAGCCCCGAAGCCATCGTTGCCTATCTACTGTCTATGGTCTGCCTTCGTCCCAGTCTATTGCCTATACGCTGTCGATGGCTTTGTCACGTAAAATAAAAAATAAATTTAAGAAAAAAAAAGAAATTTTATTTTTTTTCGTTTGCAATATACTTCTGAGCTCTAGGCGTGACTGTTCAAGACTGACTTGGATGATCTTTAGGGGGTGTATTTGAATTCTTTTATTCGTTGGAGTGGGAATGGGTCTTGATCATACATCTCTGGGAACGGATAGAATGACCGGATGTTATCCTGATGGTAACGCGCTTGGAACTTCGCTATCTTATCGCTTTGTTTAGTCGGATTTCGTCTGTGGCATTCCGTCTGTGACAGCTTCAGTGCTTGAGAAAACTAAAAAGACTAGATGTAGAGTTTTCTTAGAGGTGGAGACCACTTCAACAATAACCAATGGGCATCGCAGATCGTGTTACCCTCACTTTACTTTCACGAAAAGTGTGAGCAACGAATCCGCTTTCTTCGTTCAAAAAGCACACCCACACCGAGCTTTCTTCCGTTCCGCAAGAGAGCGGATAGTCAGTCAATACTCCGGCACCAAGTCGACAACTGCCAAGTCATCGACGGATCAATCAACATTTCGGACTGCTTCTACTACATTCGAGCAACATCAACATACATCTACTCAGACTCGATCTCGTCTATAGATCAATCCGCATCTCAACACTGATTCTATAATTTGAGAACAGTCGGCGTCTTCACCTATCAAACAATCGTCTACAACACGTACATCTTACGAAAAGACGTAACTCTTTATTGTATTAAGTTGTTGGAAATATAGAATTTATAACCTGTTAATTGCAGTGTTATACCACATCAACCACCCCTATTATCCCAAAAGAAATAAGGGGATCGACCTGTTCGTGGTGTCTAGTATTATAATCGTAACGGGAATTTACGACTCCCGTTGACGCGCTTCCTCGCAATCGTGTCTCCCCGCGACTGGTCGAAAAACCATTAGGTCCACTAAACACTATGAAATAATTTCTACTTTATTTATGTTTTACTTACAGAAATGTGCAACAACGGTTAAGATTACTGATTTACATACTAACTAGTTACTAAACAAGATATTAAATACATGAAATCTTTCCAAAGGCGGCGCGAGGTACTGTAAAATATTTCACAGTAATACTGTTACGCCACGTGGCTTTCCAGAGGCCGTTATTCCTAACCGTCGCTCGTGGCATCGCAGTATCGAACCGTCTCAAGTAGCTCAACACATACAATGTAGCGGCCAACATCAAACAGAGCGAGTTCCAGAAACGTCGATTCGTTTCGTTATTTCAAACACTCATAAGGAGACACGCGTGATCATGGCGTGATCAGTGGCGTGATCGGTGGCGTGACCCGAGCATGGTGCGGATCGTCTCCCATGAAACACAAAGGGCCCATCGAAGGGCAATCAGTATCCAAGAAGATCCAAACGAAAAACACTAACGTCTCCAACGAATTACAAGTCGTCCAAATACAAAACACATTGTAAAGTCGAGTCGAATCATTACACCAAATTAACTGTATCATCTGTCAAATAATTTGTGGCGCATCATTATCCTGTTGTTTTTATATATATATATATATCACCAAAAACACGTTTTATTAATTAATTAAATTGGAAAACGTCGCTTGTATCCGTATTGATACAAATTATGCTGAATATATTAATAGTTTACAGTGTACAGGTTAATGGAATTATATATACATGTCGGGGATGAAAGGACAGCAGGGCCTTCCCTTTGGAATTCTTCGGAAAACACTAATATTTTAGTCTCTATAATTTAATTCGATTATAATTGTCCGAGATTTGTGATAGTGAGTTTGGGCTCGAGACGACAACCAGTCGCCGAATGTAGCCGCGGTTGTAACATCAATCACATCTCAACCTACATCAGAGATAAGACATCAACACCGAGCTTCGGACTCCCTTGGACACATCACTATCCTATCATCATAGCCTATACAGAAGCTATGATACACCTTAGTCTACATCATAGATAAGACATCGACCCTCGAACTTCGGACACTTCTCCACATCACAACCTACACCGAGCCCCTCATCATCAAACCAAAATGTATATAAGCCGAAACTTCAGACCAGACGAAACTTTAACTTCAACGCAATACATCGAAGGAAAGCCCACAACAATGTGCTTTATCAACACTGGTAAGCAAATCTGTCATATTACAAACGAAATAGAAAAACCCGATAGACTAGGACAAATTAATAAATATGCACAAGTAATACGTATGAAACATATTGATCCAGAACTTCGAGAACACCTTGAGAAAATCTTTATCAATTACCTAGACGTTTTTAACCGAACTAAACCGAACATACAATCACACTCAAAACAGACAAACCTATAAGCATCAAATCTTATAGACCGCCCGAATGTCATAAAAAAGAAATTGAGACTCAAATCAACGACAAGCTAAACAAACGAATCATAGAATTATCGAGCAGTTCATATAACGCACCAATTTGGTTAGTTCCAAAGAAATTAGACACATCAGGTAAACAAAAATGGAGGATTGTTATAGATTTTAGGAAATTAAGCGAGCAAGCAGATCAAGACGCGTATCCTTTCCGAATTCGGACGAAATACTCGATCACTTCGGTAAAGCTAAATTTTTCTCAGCACCAGACCTCTCGTCAGGATTTCACCAGATACCCATGGAACAAAAATCTAAAAAATATACTGCATTTTCAACTCCACAAGGTCACTTCCACTATAATCGCATGCTCTTCGGACTTAAAAACGCACCGGCGACGTTTCAACGTATGATGGATACCGCGATACGGGGATTAGTAAGAAATAACTGATTCATATACTTAGACGATATCATAATATTCGGAAGCACCATCCAAGAGCACAACCGAACTTTAGCCATTGTATTAGACAGATTGCAAAATTTAGGGTTAGAGATACAACCGGACAAATGCGAATTTTTGAAACCAGATTTAGAATATTTAGGGCACGTAGTAACAGAAGAAGAAGTAAAATCCAATCCCAAAAAAATTCAGGCCGTGAAAGACTTTAAAACAACAAAAACCGCAACCCATATAGAATCATTCTTAGGACTCGTTGGATACTATAGAAAATTTATACGCAATTTTTCTAAAATCGCGAAACCGCTGACAGATCTCACAAAGAAAGACACCCCATTCCATTGGACCGATAAACAACAACTTGCATTTGATACACTGAAACAAAAACTCTGCGAAACCCCTGTACTACAATATCCAGAATTTGACAAAATATTCACATTAACGACAGACGCAAGTAACGAAGATTTAGGAGCAATACTCTCCCAAGACGGACATTCATGCTGTTACATATCCCGAACCTTGAACCCTCCTGAGAAAAACTATTCCACAACCGAGAAAGAGTTATTAGCAATGGCATGGTCAATCAAAAGACTAAGGCAATATCTACTTGGTAGAAAATGTAAGAATCAAAGTAATCACCAAGCTTTAAAATGGTTGAAAAATGTTAAGGATACCTCATCGAGGCTTATGCGATGGCGCTTGAGACTATTTTTAGCGTATCCGTTTTTATTTTTTGTTTAGCATGTTTGTAAGTAATTGAAGCATAACTGTGACCTGTTGTGTTTGCTGTCTGAGAACTGCATTTTGCTCGCTTATCATTTTTGTTAGCATTTCGGTGTTTTTGATGGATTGCTTGAGCAGTTCCTTGATTTCTGTAGCGTCGTTGTTGCTATTGCTCTGATTTTGATTGTCTATGGGTTGGTTACTTGCGCGTAGCTTCGCCTACCAAAGGTGTTCGTGTTATTTTGGTTAATGTCCGTTACGTGCTGTACATTCGGTGTTGTTACAGTTTCTGTGGTGTCCTGTTGTGTGTGATTGATATTGTATGTCCTGTTTCTAAGCGGCGGAAACAGTTTACGTTGCAGTTGTTTTCTGACTATGCAGCCTTTGTAGCTAGCTGGGTGGTTTCCATTGAAATTGTAGCATTTTACATCATTTATTTTTCCCATGTATGGACAGTTCATTATTTGGTGCCTTTCTGCGCATTTGACACAGGCCGGGTTTCTCATGCAGTAATATTTTGTGTGTCCAAATTGCTCCTTTGTTTTCCCTACTTGTCGAACTTTTACTGAAGCACTGTTTCACACATCCGTTTAGCTCGGCTGCTCGGACAGAACTCCCGAATGCGATGTGATACACGATCCTGGTGTGACTCAACGTACAAGTAGTACTTCTCTCAATAAATTCTCGGAAGAAGATAAACGCGGGCCAAGAAGAATTGGAAGCGTTAGACGAGGAAGGAACTGCACGTGTAGAATCTCTAATACATGAACATACTACCATTGACATACGATTACTAGATCTCCTTGACAAACTACAACCGTCAACCCAGTCGATACCAACAAAACGCGAGTCAGTCACTGAGCCTGAACCGATGAACCGATGAACTTAATAGATATTAAGTCACCGGAGATGCCCTTGATTAAGTTCGACGGCACCATCGAAGAATGGGAATTTCTTTACGACACACTTTTATCTACAATTGATCACAATGAGAAACTAACCCCGGTCCAAAAAGTCCAATATCTTCGATCATCCGTAACTGGAAAAGTCGCACGAAGCATTCAGTCTTTAGACGTCACATAGTCCAATTATCCGATCGCTCTTGACGTTCTGAAAGAAAAGTTTGACTGTCACTGTCGAGTCTGCATGCGTCACTGTGAGTTGATATGCGACTATCCTAGAATAACGAAGGAAACACCAGAAGCTGTACTTATCCAGTCGTTCGCATCGGAATTATCTTCGTCCATCATTGGTAAATGGCAGCGCATGTTACCTCATACATACATTTAATGGAGTTTCTTCAAACACGGGCGAACGATGATCAAATCAGCTCTAAATCAAATGAGACAAAAAGGTCATCCTACCAATATCCCCGTCACTTGCTGCGAGGATAAACATTCACAACAACAAATAGGACGTTGGTGTGTCCGACATGCTAAGGACCCCACGAAATCAAGAATTGCAAGGTCTTCAAAGTCAAATCGGTAAAGAACGCTTTGAAATTGTAAAAAGGGCATCACTCTGCACAAATTGCCTAGGCAGAGAACACTCTTGCACCCAATGTTCAGCTGGTTCGTGTCACATATGTGGACAACGACACCATACATACTTACATCGAGAACAAATTCATGTCAATTCACGGGCATCAAACGTATGATCATCAAGCGATCGGTCGTCCAGCGGTCGTTCGTCGAACGATCGATCTTCTAACGGACAATCACCATGTCACAGGGTAAATTTGACTCATTATGCGATAAGATAGCTAATCCGACGCGCCTTATCATGAGTGACCGCCAGGGTAACATCCAGTCACTCTAAACATATGATACATGCGCATGACCAAAGTCTAGGGTAACATCCAGTCTCTCTAAACATATGATACATCCGTACGACCAAAGTCTTCCTCCCACTTCAACCAATAAAAGAATATAAATATTCCTCTCAAAATCACCCGAGCTAGTCTGCATAAGTCCAAACTACCCTGAACTTTAAAGTCTATCGTTGCGAACCGCGAACATCATAAAAAGTTTACCATTTATTTCATTGTATAAGTGTGTGGAAATAAAGAGCTCGATCTCCTGTTTTGAGATCGACATTTTTTCTGTCATTTGTTGAATTATTACGCGACAACCACCTGGATCACCGACACCGCGTTCTTTACATCGTTCGAGACATACAACAGAAGCTTCGCGGAAATCTACCCCGTCATCTCCAAGGAGTCGGAAATCTACTCCTTGATACGAATCTCAGTCATCACGAATCAAATATATCGGATCAAGCTCATCGTCTAATCCTCAACGATCAGGAAAAAATTTAACAAATACATCTCCAAATGCCCTACTGCATCATGATCTGTTGGTCATAGCGCAGATCAATATTTTAAATAATAGGGCACAACCAATCCGAGCCAGAGACTAGACACTGGATCTAGTATGAACTTCATGACCGAACTCGCAACTCGCAAACTCCCTCGGTATGAAGCAAAGGAGATATATGGTCCCAATCGGTGCCCTCGATAACTTAACTACTACCCCGAAGGCACATATAAACGTACAGTAACGTTTTTGATAATACCGACCATATCACCATTGGTCCCAAATCAACCAGTCGATCGCTCAACAATACAATTAACCAGGAATCTACGATTAGCCGGTCCAGCATTTCATAGGCCAAGCCCAATCGAAATATTATTGAGCTTGGGACCAACTTTAGCCTCATTATGCGTCGGGAAGATTAAGATAGGTCAATCCAATAATACCGATTTGTGTTTGCAAAAGACTCGATTCGGTTGGGTCATCGGGAGGAGTCCAGCCACTCAATCGACTATACATTCATTTCACGCAACCACGACAGATATACAAGCGGATCTCGCCCGCTTTTGGGAAATCGACGTGGGCTGTCCACCATACATTTCTCGGAATCCGAACAACAATATTTTTTTTTTTATTATTTTATTGAAATTTTACAATTTGTCCAGTGTGTTACGTCGTGTGGGGCATCTGCACTCCATCCCTCGCTACCTGGCAGCCAACGGCCAAACTACTGTCTTCCCGATTCTCAAAAGACGTAAGGACCCACCATAAAACGTTAACTTTTAACTGCATTGTTTCCACACGTGTTTGCCATTCAAATTAACTTGTCTTGAAGAATTGCTAATCCTATAAGTATTTTCGGTTTATGGCTGGGTCTTGGAAAAGTCTTTGGGTTTATTTGGCGCTCTTAAAAATGACGGAGAAAGCGGACAGTCACCGGATGGGAAAGGCGAACATATGTCCATCGAAAAAGGCTGTTTTTTCCTCAGGAACGAAGTCACCCCGCTCTACGTTGGTAGGAGACTTCTTCATATCCTTTTCATTAGAGTGAGTCATAACCAATCGGCATCGCGGATCGTTACCTTCACTTCCTGGACGAAAAGTGTGAACAACGAATCCGTGTTCTTCGGTCAAAGGGCACACCCACACCAAGCTTTCCTCTGAGACACCATAAGAGCAAATCAGTCAGTCTTTATCAAGTCTTCACCAAGTCTTCACCAAGTATTCAACAAATCTGTAGTCGCTCTCGAGTCAATCTTCAACGAGTGTTCGGTCGATCTCCAGCGAGTCTACAGTTGGATCGTTTAAAAATATATGGTAACCTGTTAATCGCAGCGTTATTTCAATTAATCACCCTTATTATCCCACAAGAAATAAGGGATCGTACAATTCGTGACATCGATTAGTCAATCGTAACGGGAATTTACGACTCCCGTTGGCGCGCTTCTTCGAGATCGCGTCTCCCCGCGAACGTCCGAAAGTTCACAGTGGGACATTTGGTAAAATATTATACCTTAAATATACATAGCATGTGGATGGTTACCCCCAGCGGGGTACAACAACAATGTGAGGAGCATTTTCGAAAGTATGTCGACGTTGGAGGGAAACTCCAACACCTAAATCCCTTCATCGACAAGGAGGCGATATTACGATTCAGGGAACGACTCTGTAACTCACTGATGCCTTTCCAGCAAAAACACCCCATTGTTTTGCCGAAGTTGTCAGTAACGGAACTCATTATAGACCAGAAACCCCGGAATAACCATCATTCAGGGATAGAGGCCACATTATACGCGGTCAGACAACGCTACTAGCGTGTCGACGGTCATAGCTAAATATGGCGCACTATCAAAAATTGCGTGCGATATTGCCGAGCCAATCCACCACCTGTAGAATACCTGGGATATCTTTCAGAGACGCGCATTACCGAGTCGCGTCGCTTTACTAACGTCGGGATCGATTATTGCGGCCCATTCTATACGAAAGAAAGAAGGGATCGCAACCGCGGAAATGTCAAGGTTTACGTCGCCATATTCATATGTTTGGCAACCAAAGCTGCTCATATCAAGTTGGTGAGTGACCTCACAACCGACGCATTCCTTGCCGTTCTACGCCGATTCATTTCTCGGCGAGGACATTGCGCGACAACCCTTTCGGACAACAGCACCAACTTCGTCGGGGCTAACAAGGAATTGAAAGAACTCCGGATCCTCTTGCAGTCGGGCGACCACAAAGAAAGGGTGCAGATCTTTCTCGCTGACTGGCAAATACAATGTCGTTTTAACGCTCCTAATTCACCACACTTTGGTGGCTTATGGGAAGCCGCGGTGAAAGGTACGGAGCTCTTAACATTTGAACATCTCAACACCTTTGTTATTGAGATAGAAACCATACTCAACTGTCGCCCACTTACTCAAATATCATCAGATTCTAATGATCTCCCTGTCCTCACTCCCGGCCACTTCCTAATAGGCGACACCTTATCTAATTTACGAGAACGAGATTTTAGGGCTACTCCACCAACGAATCCGCTTTCTTCGTTCAAAATACATACTCACACCGAACTTTCCTCCGTAATTGCATTAGAGTGGAAAGTTAGTTTACTCGACTGTTTCTCCGAGTTAGTAACGGCGTATGTAACTGATAATGATCATCCTGCTCGCGATCGCGTTTGTTTATTTATACTGGTCGGGGGGAAGTCGGAAAATTTGAATTTGTCTTCGTTCGACGGTTGCATGTAGCGGCGACGTTGTTTTGCTTGGAGTTTGTTTATTCTTACATTACATCCTAACGATCTTCATATTCCGAGGCAAAACAACAACATGATTTGAATGGACCTCTAACTCATGTGCCGCTACATATCAATAAAATCAACAGAAAATGTTCTGCCGATACGAACGAAAAAATGTATTGTTAGCTACAGATGGCATCGGTGTATGCATGATATATGGGGTGCCGATCGTCACGTGGTCGGCGCCTATAAGCGACACCCCTACCCGCAGGTCATCTAGCCAGCGACGCCTATAAGCGGCACCCGAAGAGAAAGGATTAAGTTCCCCAGATACCAAATAGGGGAGATAAAGTTGCAGATAGCGCCGTTGCTATACCGACGAACAGAAAGAATAATGGGTGCGCAGACCCAACGATTAATTTAAAATCATGTAGAACACGTTGAAAACTGAAAGAGTAAAGTTCTTCACATTCATCCCCCAGGCGGAGAACCATATAAATGTCATTGTGAAATGTATGTGTGAGGATCACTTTCCTTTCTAATGTCGCCAAGATGGCACGGATAAACTTTGACAGATTTACCATAATTTACCATGATTTTGGATACGTAACGAACTTCGAAATTACGAAATTCAATACCAATCCGCTTGTCTCTAATAATCGTAGATTACTATTGCTACAGTTCCTGCAAGCTCACTCGTTTGAGGTGGCCCTGCTGGCAAAGATGAAACTCACGGAGAGGCATAAGGTCCTGTTCAAGGGTCTTCGTTACGAAAGGGTGTGATCATCTGAACTCGAAGTTCAGAGGCGGAACGATTTTATCATTTCATTCATTCCGATTAGAATATCATTTAACATTGAAGCGATAATCATTATCCGTACAGACAAGGGAAAAATGGAACTTTCAGTTGTCACGATAAACCTAGCAAACAAAACGCGGCTTTTCATATATTCTTTTTACGTTGCAGGCTCCTAAGCTTGTGTTTTGCCACAACATCTTCACCGCAGAATGGGAGGCGCTTTTCGAAAAACTATATCCGTGCGATACAATTTTTTCATCCTCGGTGGTGATTATAACGCGAGACACGTTCCCTGGTGCAGCACGTTAAATAATAACAGAGACGAGAACCTGTGACACTGATTTAACGTGTGACAGGTGGATCTGGTCCTCCAGTTCAGCGACACTGATTTTGATGGCATTTGATTTGCCGAGGCAGTCGTTCTTGGATATGGTACTCGCGGGAAAGCTGGATATTTTATATATCTGGATATATTACACGAGGATAAGAATACTGAGACAACGGTCGCAAAGTAGAGATCGTTCTCCAGATCATATCATTGAACATCCCTTTTGCGGAGTGTGACAGAGCATAAGATGCATCGTTACTGGTACCAAGCCCACAGATTAGTCGAGATCGTGACGTCTCCGGTGCCGTCGGCTCCCCAGAACTTACTAGTAATGCGATAGCATGCCAAGAATAAACGTGTACGCAACACGTGCTTCTGTTATTTACGATCGTGTGCCGTGTCTTCCTT
>NC_057785.1:553288-558752 GCF_014825855.1 Bombus pyrosoma | reverse complement strand
TGGAGATAAACAAAATTGTAGTTCCGGAATCACAACCGTTCCCAAGAATAGAAGATATCATAGTCAAAGCAGGAAATTGCTATCTCTTCTCAACGTTTGACATTAATTCAGCGTTCTGATCAATTCCAATAAAAAAAAGAGGACCGAGAGAAGAAAAGAAATGTTTACCGTTCAGACTGAAAATCTCTCCCGCTATTTTTCAACGAGTGCTTGCAAATATTCTTAGAAGAAGTGGACTATAACAGAATTCTGTATAAATTATATTGACGACATCCTAGTCATCTTCGAAACATTCGATCAACATATCAAACACATAGAAGAGTTGATGAAGGTTATGTAAAAGGAAGGTTTCCGATTAAAACTGGCCAAATGTAAGTTCGCGGAAAACGTAGTAAAATATCTTGGCCACATCATCGAAAAAGATGGTATGAGACCAGGAAAAGATAACCTCAAAGCGATACGCAATTTAAACGCCCAAGAAACAAAAGAAACGTGAGAAAATTACTGGGGAAAATTAATTTTTATCATAAATTCATAGAAGACTCGTGCAGACTCTTAGAACCACTCCACAATTTACTGAGAATTATAGAATTTATTTGGAATGAAGAATGTGAAAGGTCATTTCAAAAGATTAAAGAATACCTCTGTTCAAGCACGATCCCTTCAATATATGACCATAGTAAAGAAGTATTTATTTATACAGATGCAAGTGGAGACAGTTTAGGAGCTGTCTTAAAGCAACCCCGAGAAAACGGGATGTTGCACCCGGTTGCGTATTTTTCAAGAAAATTAAAACCAACAGAAGCAAAGAAGAAAGCAATCCATCTTGAATGTCTTGTCATTAAAGACGTGATTCAGTACTGGCAACATTGGCTAATCGGTAAATATTTCACTGTCCTTTCAGACCATAAACCATTAGAATCAATGAGAATCAAATCAAGGACCGATGAAACTTTAGGAGATCTAATATTTTTACGTGACAAAACGATGGTTTTGAAGTGGCCGTGGTGGAAGTGACCGAGAACCTCCGCCGAGTCATGACGGCAATATACGACACGTCCACACCGCGAACCACACTGGGCACCGGGCGAAGCAGAGCCGTGTATTGGTGGACGCTCGACATCGCGGAGCTGAGGGCGAGATGCGTTCGGGCCCGAAGACGGTACCTGAGGGCCTGCCGCTGGCGACGACGCAACGGGCAAGAAGTCTCCCGGCGCTACCAAGCGTAGCGCGTGCTACGGCGCTCGCTACAGAAGGATATTAAGGTCTCGAAGAACCGTGCCTGGTCGGAACTGGTCGAAGCAGTAGAGCCCGACCCATGGGGAAGGCCATACAAGACGGTGATGCGGACACTTCGCGCGAAGGGACCTCTGGCAACGACGGAGATGGAACTGGCGCTGCTGCTGCAGATCATTGGGACGCTCTTCCGCCCGCAAGAGGACAGAGCGGCAGAACAGTTGCGGGACACAACCAGGACGGGGGAATGGATGGATGACTGGGAAATCAAGGAGGAAAAGCTGTGGGAGGCGACCAGAAGAATGGCCTCCCGCGATGTGGCGCCAGGCCCGGACGGAATCCCGGGCCGGATCTGGGGGGAAGTAATGGGGGTCATGGCTCCGAAACCTCGGCACCTCTACACAAAATGTCTTAGAGAGAGAGTCTACGTCCGTACATGGCGAGGCTGGTTTTACTCCATAAAGAGGGCGAAGCTGCCCAGCAGCAAGAGCGGAAGCAGCTTTACGGTGGCAGAGAGTGAAGGCCATACCGAAGGGGGCAGAGAATAGAAAGCAGGCGTACCGACGCTGGCAGACTGTCGTGCGGAACATTTAAAAGTGCAGTGACAAGTGCGGGCGAAAAGCGGTCATCTTGTACCGTCATTACGCCTTCGGACTTAGTGTCTGGAAACTGAGATGTCTGCACGAGGACAGACTTCACCTGCCACGGAGGCAAGGGTGGTCCTGCAACCCCTAAAAACACAAGAAGAGGAGGAGCATAGCCCGGAGATGAAAAAGAGAAAAAGGACCGAGGAGGAAGATAAAGAAGCGAAACAGCAAGATTCGCGACCGTTAAATGAAAAAACCCGGCCGGTACCTGACATTAGGGTACAGGCTGGGGAAATATAAAATAACGTTTTAGCCTTCTGCCTTGATCCCAGGAAGAAGGTAAACAAGGACCAAACTGCAACAATCATGCGGTACTTTAAGAACATGCGAGGAATTGTGGAGGAACTCCTGCTCCACAATAGTTATCTGACCGGTAAGCTAGAACAGAGCACCGGCTCAGATAAGAAAGATACAGAAATACTGAGCACGGTAAATAAGTCGCTGCAAGCCAGCAAGCTGCTGGAGACAGCAGTTAAAAAAACCGCGAGGATTGAACAAAAGCTGCCCTCCTACGCGGAGAAGGTAAAAGTGACCAGTAATAAGGTCGGGCAGAGCGCTGTAAAACCACCGAAGAATGTGGTAATAATCCGCCCAGAGGCAGCGGACAGCGAGATAAAAACGAGTGAGGAAGCGAGGGAAGCGGTGTTTACCTTGGTGAATCCCCGTAAAAAGGGCATACAGGTCACCGCGATAAAGAAGATCAGCGGAAATGGCCTAGTCGTGGAAACGACGAAGCCGGAAGGACTAAAAACGTTCGCGGAGAACGCGAAATTAAAGGAGGCTGGCCTAAAAACCAGCACGCCACAAAGAAAACTACCTCGGGTGATCATATACGACGTACAACAGGAAATCCCAGAGAAGGAAATAATGGCCTACATGAAGAAGCAGTACCAGGACAGGTTAAAAGAAGAGGACGTTGAATCCATCAAGTTCTGCTTCAGGACCGGCCGCAAGGACTCCCAGGAATCCAACTGGGTAATGGAAGTACCCCCCCCCCCCAGATAAGAGAAAAATTATTAAGGGGAAAAGTATACATTTCGTGGAATGCGTGTAAGGTCCGCGACTACGTCGCGGTCAGTCGTTGCTACAAATGCCAAGGATACGGGCACTTGGCAAGGAGAACGGACACAGCACAAAAGAGTGCAAAAGCAAAGAGAAGAAGCTGCGTGAACTGCAGGAAGGCAGGCAAGAAGGGCGATCACGCAGCCTCCAACGTGAACTGCCCTATGTACAAGAAGGCGTTGGAAGTAGCTGTTTCAAGAACTCGCTATGAATAAGACGATAAACAAAGACGTAAGAGGACGTGGGAGAAAATGGGGAATAAGGATTCTGCAGCATAACATTCAGCGATCCAAAACCGTTCCCCTCGAGATCAGGACGCAGATGGAAGCTGATGGCGATGAAATCTTGCTGATGCAAGAGCCATACAGCGTCGACGGAAAGATACCTGGACTCGGAACAGGAATCGCGATCGCCTGTCGAGGATCGAAAAACGGCCCGTCAATGGCGACAATTGAAGTCAAGTCCAAGCACTTGACGCCACTCGAAGTTGCCGGACTCTGCACAACGCATTGCGCATGTGTACAGGTAAGCGCCGGAGAAGTGGATATCTATATGATAGGCCAGTACCTTCCGCCGACCGAGAACATCGAGATCGGCATTAAACAACTAGACAAGGTACTGAGGAGTCTCAGAGGAAAGAAAGCCATTATAGGCCTAGAAACCAATGCAAAATCACATTTGTGGTGCAATAAGACCATCGACGACAGAGGAGAGGCTCTGGAGGCCATTATTGCGCAATACGGCCTCCATGTCCTTAACCAACCGGGGCAGGCTCATACATTCGAGACGACTCGAGGGCGATCGAACATCGACATAACAATGGCGAGTCCGGAAGCTATACCGCTCGTGAAAGATTGGAAAGTTCGCGAGGACGGAACCTCCAGCGACCATAGGATCCTCGAGACGCGCCTGGATCTCGAAGAAAGGAGTACCCGGCCGCAGCTTCGGAAGAGTAGGTATAATATAAGGATTGCCGACTGGGAGGTGTTCCAAAGAGTTGTCGCGAAGGAGAAGGAGGCACTCCGAGAAATAACTCTCCAACGGGCGGACGACGTCGAAAGAATGGCCGAACGAACGCAGGAAGTTCTCATAAAAGCCTGCGACGCGGCCACTCCAAAGTAGAAGTGGCACTATAGGTCAGTGCCATGGTGGACGTCCGAGCTCAGACGAGCAAAGAGGAACACCTACCGGGAAAGAAGATACCAAGGGACTAGGGACCCCGCAACGAGGGAACAGGAAAAGCTGCGGTACAGGGACACTAGAAGAGAGTATGTGAAAGCGATTACTAAAGCCAAGATACGAAGCTGGCAAGAATTCGTATCGAAGGAAGGCAATAAAGACCCCTGGGGCATCGCCTACCGAACAGTTACGGGTAAACTAAGAGAGGAAGAAACAGTGTCGACCCTGCGGATGCCACAAGGAGAAACCTCCAACTGGCGAACGACTGCGGAGGCGATGCTGTCTGCCCTGTTGTCCGACGATCAGGAAGATACGGACACGCCGGAGCAGGCAGTAATTAGACTTGAAGCGATAACCTCGCCGAATGTCGAAGACACCCCAGAGTTTCGGTTCGAAGAACTCAGTGGCGCTGTGAAACGACTAACGAAGGGGAAATGCCCAGAACCCGATTTAGTCGAAGCGGAAGTAATTCAATGCGCCTGGGGAGGAATTCACCAGGAGCTCCTCAGGCTCATGAACGGCTGCCTTATCTGGGGGGTTTTCCCAAGGAGATGGAAAATGGGGAACGTCATCACCATCCCGAAGGGACCAGAACGGGACAGAACTAGCCCGAAGTCTTACAGGCCAATCTGCCTGCTGTCTATGGTGGGCAAGTTGCTCGAAAGACTGATGGCTACTAGGATGGCGACCATATTTCATGAACACGTGTTATCCTCGGATCGACAATACGGCTTTCGTCCTGGGAGATCGACGGTGGACGCGATCACCAAATTCCGCGAGAAAGTCGAGCAAAAGAGCGAGAAGTACGTCCTCGCAATTGCACTCGACATATCTGGAGCCTTCGACAATTTATGGTGGCCGAATGTATTGCGTGAGCTGAAGAGAAGAGGCTGTCCCGACAACATATATCGGTTGACGAGGAGCTACTTCTCAGAGAGAACCGTGCAAATCATCGGGAAAAACGATACAGTCAGCAAGCCCGCCACGAAAGGATGCCCGCAGGGATCGGTATTGGGTCCAAGCTTCTGGAATCTGATATTTGATGACCTGCTGGCGGAACATACGACAAGCGCGATATATCGCGAACCGATCGCGTACGCAGACGACATAGTGATCCTAGTCGCAGGAAACGCGAGGAAGAAACTACAAGAGAAAGGACAGGAGGTAGTCACACGCGTTTCTACCTGGTGCAATAGGAAGAAACTGTCGCTATCGGCGGAGAAGACGGAAATGCTGCTCGTCAAAGGCAAACTTGACGCGGAAAGACCACCGATCATCAAGATCGACGGCAAGAACATAAGAATGGTGCGAGCGGTAAAGTACCTGGGAGTGTACCTTGA
>NC_057785.1:539148-552739 GCF_014825855.1 Bombus pyrosoma | reverse complement strand
CGCTCTGTCTGAGCAAAGTTGACACGTGCGACTGTGGCGAGGAAGAAACCCCTCAACATATCCTCGAGGACTGCCCAATCTTCGACGAAGATCGTCAAAAACTGCGGAACGCGAAGAAGAATTAAACTTGGACTGGCCAGAAGAAAAGTGGGAGTTCGTAACAAAGGACGTATACCCCCACTTCCGCCAGTTCACAAGGCGAAGGAAACAAGGCGAAGAAAAATACAACGATCCGAAGAGGGAAACCTGCGACCGTCAACGCAGGCGGCACCCATGCAAATGAGAGCCGAGACGGTGCAGGGGACAATCGGCTAGATAGCCAACCTGCTGGGACCGAACTATAAGCTGGCAGCTCCGCTTCTTCGTGGCCCCCGCTGGTAACGGTGTGGCGCGATGCGTGCATTGTCCAATGACCCGCAAGGAGAGGGCAGGGTTTTTCCAAGTCGTGCGCCGACCATCTATGCGCGCCGTTCCCTGGGTGGGTGGGGGCTGGGAAGTGGATAAAATATATGAGTCAAGCCAGTATGAGTATGAGCCAAATATACTCCAGGAATGGCACGGTCTCCCGAAAGGCGAGACTTCGCGCTCACGCTACTTGCCCCCCTCATATACAACGCGAACTTCAGTGGTAACGATTACGCTGAAAGACAGATCGAGCGAATCATATGCGGAGGTGTTGGCCGCGGACAAGGAGAGCGTGTCGCTGGCCGAGGTCGGAATTAGCGCCGTAGGAATGCGCAAAGCAATGACAGGAGGCGTCGTTCTGGAGGACCCCGAGAACCAGAAAAGGGAGAAGGCGGCCGCGCTTGCAGCACGGCTGACCCAGATCCTGGATCCAAGCAAGGTCCGCGACACCCTTCCGAGCTGCGGAAGCAAAAGTGACCTGGGTAGACTTCTCGGACATCAAGGAAGATATTGGAAACACCCTGGCGAAGGAAAGCGGCTGCAAGGCGGAGGACATCCGACTGGGAGAGATCCGCTTCGCTCGAAACGGCCTTGGATCTGTATGGGTACGAGGCCCGGCCGATGCAGTGAGGAAACTGGCACAGGCTGGCAAGGTCGTCATAGGTTGGTCGATAGCGAAGGTCGAAGCCATCGAGCGAAGACCTTTGCAATGCTACAGGTGCCTAGAGACTGGACACATAAGCAGGACGTGCACCGCCGAGGAGGGCAGGGGGCATTTGTGTTATAGATGCGGCGACTCGGGATATCAAGCCAGAGAATGCACAGCCGCGAACTCGAAATGCCTGCTTTGCGAGGTGCTCGGAGCACCATCGGTACATAGGATGGGGGGTCCGGCCTGCGCCCCCACGAAGAGGGAAAAAAGGGGCACCACCCGCCGGTCCACGGCCGCAAGTGGCAGCGGAAAAGGCTCGCCGCCGTAGGGAACGGACCCTAAGCCCGCGAGCAAGGAGGCTGGCATGGAGGAAGCCATGGAGGCAATGACATTAGGTGATTGAGAAATGCGCATCCTCTAGACCAACTTGGGACGGTTGAGACGAGCACAAGGCCTGCTCTACCAAACCATACGAGAGAGCGCGGTCGCCCTAGTAGTAGTGGCCGAGCCATACAGAGTTCTGGAGGCCCCGGACTGGACCGGAGATGCAGACGAAATGGTAGCGGTCACCTGGAAATCAACGCCGGGGGCATTCGCCAACGGATACGTCGCGGTTGAGTGGGCGGGAATGGTGGTGGTGGGCGTGTACATGTCACCCAACAGCGGATGGACAGCGTTCTAGGAGTTTCTAGACGGGGTTGGCGACTGCGTCAGGTGGCACCTTCCTCGGCAGGTGCTCGTCCTGGGAGACTTTACGCCACACTCCACGGAATGGGGAAACCCCTGGACCAATACGCGCGGCCGCGCGCTGTCAGACAGGGCTGCGGGACTTGGACTCCTGCTGGTGAACAGGGGCTCGACCAGCACCTGCGTGACATGGAGGTGGAGCTTCGTCGTCGACATCACATGGGTCTCCCCTGATACATTCAGACGAATTTCAGGTTGGAGAGTAGCCGAGGGGATCGAGACACTCTCGGATCACCTCTATATATCCATGGAGCTGAAAGGCACACCTGGACCTGGGACGGTGACCATCGGTAACGGCCGCGACCGACGGAGAAGAGGATGTGCGCGCCCACCACGAAGGTGGAAAATCAAGGAAAAGGACGGAGATCGACTTCGAGCGGCTGCGACAGTGGAACTGGACCTGGGAGGCCCCGATGACCCAAACAGAAATAAGCGTGGAGGAAGAGGCTAAGAACCTCCGTCGAGTCATGACGGCAATTTGCGACGCGTCCATGCCACGAACCACGCTGGGCACTGGGCGGAGCAGAGTCGTGCATTGGTGGACCCCCGACATCACGGAGCTGAGGGCGAGATGCGTCTGGGCTCGAAGACGGTACCTGAGGGCCCGCCGCTGGCGACAACGTGACGAGGAAGAAATCCCACGGCGCTATCAAGCGTAGCGCGTGCTGCGGCGCTCGCTGCAGAAAGTTATTAAGCTCGCGAAGAACCGTGCGTTGTCCGAACTGATCGAAGCGGTAGAGGCCGACCCATGGGGAAGGCCATACAAGACGGTGACGCGGAAACTTCGCGCGATGGGCCCCTGGCAACGGCGGAGATGGAACCGGGGCTGCTGCAGCAGATCGTTGAGACGCTCTTCCGCCGCAAGAGGACAGTGCAGCAGAACTGCTGTAGGACACAACCTGGACGGGGGAGTGGACGGACGACTGGGAAGTCACGGAGGAAGAACTGTGGGAGGCGACCAGAAGAATGGCGCCTCTACATAAAGTGTCTGAGAGAGGGAGTCTACCCCCGGGCATGGCGGACAGCGAGGCTGGTTTCGCTCTAGAAAGAGGGCCGACCGATGAATTCGCCGTCGGCGTATCGGCCGATATGCCTGTTGGACGAGGTCGGTAAGGTCCTCGAGAGAGTGGTCGCTGCCCGACTGGAACGACACATGTCGGGGCAAGTGCCGAGCTGGCATGATAGCCAGTACGGCTTCCGGTAGGGGCGATCAACGATCGACGCGATCAGGCGCGTGCGGGCACGCACAGAAGACACTACTTCCCGTGGCGGCGTGGCGTTGGCGGTATCTCTGGACATCGTCAACGCGTTCAACTCCATATCATGGGACAGGATAGTGGCGGCCCTGGAACACCTCGAGGTTCTCAGCTACCTCGTTCGGCTGATCCGCGCCTACCTCGACGACAGGTGGGTATGCTACGACAGCAGGGAAGGTGAGGAAAGGCAAGTAGTCTGAGCGCGATGTCTCGCCATTCGGGCGACCATGCCATTCCTGAAGTATATAACTCATACTAGCTTCGCTCATAATTTTATCCGCTTCCCAGCCCCCACCTACCCAGGGAACGGCGCGCATAGATGGTCGGCGCGCGACTTGGAAAAACCCTACCCTCTCCTTGCGGGTCATTGGACAAGTTGAACCTACCTTTTCGGGCGGCAGCTCGCTTAGCCGGTGCCACGCGATGCACGCACCGCGCCGCACCGTTACCAGCGGGGGCCACGAGGAGGTGGAGCTGCCAGCTTATAAGCTCGGTCCCAGCAAGTTGGCCATCAGGCTGATTATAACCTGCACCGTCATAGCACTCATTTTCATGGATGCCGCTTGCACCGACGGTCGCAGGGGACCAGGGGAAGTGAGGAAAGGCAGCCCGTCGAGCGCGGCGTACCGCAGGGTTCCGTGTTGGGGTCGATCTTGTGGATCATCATGTACGACGAGGTACTGCGCTGTCCGCCGCCCCCGGGCGCGGCCATGTTGTGTTACGCTGACGACACTTTGGTCCTGGTCTGGAGTCACGGGTGGCACGAGACGTTGCACATCGGCGAAGTCGCAACGGCCTGCGCGATACGTACTGGGCCTAAGAGTCTCGCCTGTGAAGTCGGAGGCCATCTGGTTCTACGACAAGAACAGGCGAGGGGCTCCCCCGCCCGGTCTGAGCATAAGCATGGAGGGAGAAACCGTCGGGATGAGATCGCGAATGCGATACCTGGGTCTTGACATCGACAGCCAGTGAACGTTCGAACCGCACTTCGACTCCCTGTTCGCGAGGGCGATGTGGCCTGCTGCCGAACATTGGCGGGGCGGGAGTCGCGATGCGCCGACTATACAAGGGCGTCGTTCGGTCCCGTGTGATGTACGGGACCCCGGTATGGTCGGACGATCTGATGGCGAGTCGCCGCAGCATCCTGCTTCTCAGGAGGCTGCACAGGGTAACTGCCATCAGATTCGTCAGAGGATACAGAATAGTGTCGCACGCGTCGGCGACCGTCCTGGCCGCGTTTCCGCCGTGGGAGCTCCGGGCGTTGGTGCTCAAGAAGAGGTATGAGCAAAGGAGGCCGTGGGACCCGGGAGGGGACTCGGCCGAGCAGGCTGATCAACGAAGCAGGGGAACACCGAGGCGCGGCGGCAGTTCTCCCAAATTGGGGGACATGGAGAAGCTGCCGCGGCCTCTTCGGATAGTGAAGAGGAAAACTTTTTGAAAGTGTGTCGTAACAAAAAAACGATGCGTATTCTTTCTAATTCTGACTCTGAGGATGAGAGGACGAGCATTCCAAGCACACCCCAAAATAATGGTTGAAATTGAAATTGCAATTGACGGGGCACAGTGGATAAAACTGAAAGTAGGCGGATCTAGGGGTAGGACGCCGTTTATATAATATTCAAGGATATCGTAGAGCATATTGGCTATACTAAGAGAAATATGTCGGATTGTGTAACTAGAGCTTTCGAATTGATAATTAACAGACGCATTGTGGAACACATGGAATAAACAATACTCTGGTCACACCGTTGCTTATTTACGCCTTAGCTTATTTTTATTCTACTGTGAACGCGTCTCCCCGCGAAGCGGTCGAATAGGTAGTGTTCAATCTATATTCCTGTGCACGATATGTAGACTAAAATTGTAAAAGCCCGTGATGCTTTCACTCACCATGCACATTAGTAAGTTTAGCATTCTACTTATATTTATTCTTTGTAAGTTTGGCTTGATTACATGTCCGAAATGAGTGTCTTTCCCTCCAATGTATAGTACTCTCCATCATTTCCTATCTTACATGCTGTGAGAAATTTTTTCTATCGGTCGTCGATGTGCAACCCTGGTGCGCGTGTCCCAGCCTCAGGCACCTGAAACACTGCAGTACGTCTGGAGAGAGTGAACCCTAGCTGCCAACCATCCCACTGGAAGTCTTCCTCGCCGCCGTCAACGGGGAACGGAGCCACATCGAGTCGAGCCTCCGCGGAGCGTTTCGAGACATGCCGATGCTGATCTCGTCTGTGCGGCAACCGCCGTCTTGGCGACAGCGGCCACCACCTCTTCGAGTTTTGTTTAGTCGATGTTTAATAGGCATTCTCGCCACCTTGACATAGTTAGCTGGGTCACACAGTGTCTTAATGCTTGCTCCGATTGGCCGCTTATGCCCATGGTGGCAACTTTGCAAACTTGCGTGGTAATAACCGAATCGAACTGAAGGTTGTGTGTGTTTCTATCTCCCAGTCGATCAAAAAAACGGTGTAACTCGTCACGGTTGCTTCTGGAACAAGCTCTCTCCCAAAAACTAGCAGCTTCGAAATATCCTAACGCAGCAAGGAGCATACCCGATGTCAAATTTTCTACCTTCTTCTAAAGCACTGTGGGCTACACGAACATCTCTCAGTTGAGCGTTTGGTTATCCTTAACTCCGTCATTCTCTACGGCACGGCGACCCTGTCGAGGGTATCTCTGAGGACACGAGCCATACACTCGGCCAGAAGCGAGATCTTCTTTAGACCTCACTCCCAACCGGCGATCTCCAAGATCACGGCCTTTGTAACCGCACTTCTAGTACCAACTTCAGCGATGTCGAGCTCGGAGCGGTTGATCTCCCTCCGAACCGTCAACATCGCCTCCGCGTACATCACTCTCGAGTCGTCCGGGGCGGTGAGTGACACCGTGGCGCTCCGTGGAGGACGGGGGAGGCCAGGTTTGGTACTCTTATATATGGGTGAATATCTCGCCTGACCGCATTCGGCCCTCTTACTCCTTCACTCTGGGTCATCTTCCTTCTCGTCTTCCTTTTCTTCCTCTTAACTATCTTCCATTCCCTATTAATCGGGGACAGAGCGGCCACCTCGACGAAGATCCTAGCCTAGGCAGTCGGAGTCGCTGCTGTTGTTGTCTTCGCTGTTGCTTTCTTCTATCGTCTTCGCTGACGTTGACGTGACCGCGGAAGAGTTCGCACCATCCCAAAAGGCGAACCCACCCTCACGCGCGGCGGTCCCCCACTGCATGGTAAACTGCACCTCATCGTCCGACGATACGACCGCGAGGTGTCCCTCCCCATTTTGGTCCACGCAAGGGGAAAGGCGCTCGTGTTCAAAGAACTCCGCCTCGACAGCAGCAGCAGCAGATCTTCTACTATATGGAGGATCCGCTGGAGGATTTCAAGGCGCTGAATCTGCGGATCTGTTTCCTTCCTTCCCGTCTTGCCGTAACAGCGATAACAGTTCGACACTGCCTGGCAGAGCGACGGTGATGGGGAAGGGAGGCCCATGGTAACCGTTGGAGCCCCGGATATGAAATTGTTGATCCTTCCCCTGTCCCTCCCCGAAGTTGTTTCCGCGCTGAAGCGGAATCAATAGTTACTTTCAGCACCTCCGGCCCCTCATCCTTTTCCTCCTTTGTCTGTTGCTCCACCGTCTCTAGACGACGACAGAACTCAATCTCATGGTAACGCATCCGTCCTCTCAGGCGTGCGTTCTCCCTCTCTTTCCTTCCTTTCTCGCTCCATCTCTCTACTGCTGCCTGGAGCCCGAAAAGCGACGGCTGTACGCTGCTGAATCTCAGCGCCGACATACGATAATTTCTGTTTTCAGTTGCAGTCATACTAGTTACGTGCGCATTAGACAGCACCCAGAATTTCTTCCATTCGTGGCATTTCGCTTCTATTTTTACCAACAGTTCCGAATACATTGATTTTATGTTCATATAGCAAATTATTGAAACGTGAGCTCGTATACTAATTGTCCGTGTTTAACGTATGACGTACTTTTTCAAAGTACGGTTGAAGAAGTATCATAACAACATTTCTGGAAATCTCAATAGTTGAAGTACTTTGATTTATCTGTGTTTTGTTTTTTTTCTGTGTAAATTATAAAACCTAATATACACAATTAGTTTCACAGTTGCGAAGAATAAATATTTTGATGCAAAATCTACTTCTCTTATAAAGTATAAACTGTTCAACGTAACATCTGCTTTCGTATACTAAAACGTTTTCGTCAATGAACAGGTTTTCATATGGTGTAAATGATCGCGAAAAGGATTTCTTCAGCTTGTCGACTACTGGTCATATTTTTATTATTGGGCCATTAATTATTATGTTATTATCATTGAAGTGTAACATTTGTCATAATAACATGTACCTGTCTCGAGCTATTATTTTCCAGAATATATCGGTTTTTAGAATTCTATCAATGAACCAATGCTTCAAATGCTAAAAAAGAATTTCCTTACCCACGGCATTAGCATTGTAATGGATAAAAATCTGAGGTGTACATGTTGTCCGTGATATTAGCTGCTGGCTGTAGACGTGGCTGCTGCTGGGGTACTGCTGTATTTTCTTCGTATTTAGGAATCGTAGAAGAAAAATCGGACGATCGCCGGGATTCGATCCCAGGTTCCGAACGTTCGTAACCTAAGGCAATAACCATTGCGCTGCCATCGTCCATTAGTTGTTAGTGTCGAGTGGCGGTATTTGTGCTGCCGAGTGCCGCCACAAATCCGTACATTTCACAGACTGAAGCATCCTGCCAATTGTTCAAACTCGAATGCGTTTTAGATGTTTTGTGATCTTTTACGTATTTGTAACGATCGTTCGTCTGTCCGGCGATTTGAGAGACCAATTCCTCCGAGAAAAAAATTTGAATAGCATCAAAAGTTGTTGACTGCGTATTCGGACGCCCTTTTTCTCCAGAAATTTTGTCATCAAAGATATGTAATATGAGCGTCAAATTCTTCTTTGATCACAAGACATTCCTGTCCATTCACAATTCTCAATATTTTGAGTTAAATGCAGATCTTCCTTCTCCGAAGAGGTACTCAATGTTCTGTGCCGTTTTCTTTTTTTATTTCTATGTGTATTTAATTTATTATTTATATAGCTTTCCACATATTCAGCCACCGATGAATTGTAATTTTTTTCACCGTCATCCCTGGTAATACATTCTTTAAGATAATTTCGCATTTTTTAGGACATTAAAAGTAAAAAGTAATATAATGATTTATATACGGCACTACTGTAATATTATTCACAATCGCAACTCTCGCGATGTGATAGGAATTACGATGAACGGACTTTCATTCTTTTTGTTTATTGCCGTTGCTAAGGAGTGCGCATATACCATTTCATACGCTGATGAAAGTATCTCAAACGCGAGGCAGGTCGACAAAATTGATAAGGGCATACAGGTGTCGTTGTTTCACATAGATAGCTTTCGCATATATATGTCCGTAACACTCAAAGGGTTAATATCCATCAATGACAAAAGAATTAGATATTATTCTCAGTATTATTCGTTCGTCTCATGGAGATAATTTTTTCAGCCGACGTAGCCTTTTTTTTCTCCATGATTACGTCTCCTTATGACATAATAGGCAATTGCATTCTTGCATCAATCCAGAATTTTTGCAATATAACCATATCCTCTATCTTCAAGCCGAAGAACATCTGTCATTGCCTTTCCTGTATCAGGATGTTTTTTTCACAAGACATTCCAATTTATAAATATCGCAACGTACGCCACATGTCAAAGAAGACACCAAGCAAACGAATAAATGGCTGCAGTGTCGATAACAATATATAACAATACCAAAGATTGGTATATTAATAAAACGCTCGAAATCTAGTTCTGTTTCTTCTATAGCATTTTTATTTTTCTAACTAATTCTATTATATGCATCAATTTTTGCTTAAAACTTATTTAAACTTACATACCACCTTAATGCAGAACATAGGCATGATTTTCTTTTAATGATGCGCTAAATCTGTTGCGCAGTTCATGAATTATAGTTCACAGTTCTGTGTATAATGTTTAAGAAATTATGCTTATTTGCTACACAACGATTTATAAGAAGCACACAAACGTACTTGAATATATAACTAAGAGTATGGAGGGAGAGATGACAGATGACCATAACGTTGACATTTGCGGGTAATACTAAAAAAAATAATTGGGAAGAATAGAAGAAACAAAAAGGACATTTAAAATTTTTACTTTTATGACAAATACATAAATATATTATATATTACATTAACGTAGGAGTTGTCTGAGGCTTGTATACACAGAAGTTTCTGCTTGTAGCTTAACTTTCTGTTGAGATATGTATAATTTTCTGTGCTAGACTAGGTTAAACGCGCAGTAAGAATACTTGTATGCGAGTATCAGTGTGTGGAAGTGTGTGTGTGCGCGGCGTCTCGAAGACAGATGAAAGTAAACAGTTCAGTCGTTAGAAGCATCTGGAAGGACAGTCGGTTAATATCGGGTATAGAAGAAAGTGCTGAGATGCGTGCAGTTATGTATCGATAAATATAATAGAGATCGTCCATTAAGTAAATATATAATTATTCAAACATTAATTAAAGGTGTAAATTTTGTGTTCCCATAACATTATTTCGGCTTCAAAGATCCAAAATCCTCAACACTTTCAATTGTAATTTTCAATGTTACATGTTGTTGGTCTGTTAGCTATTCCTTGCAGTAGCATGACAATTCAGATAACACGTTTAAGAAGAAAAATCGAGTTACTATTTGATTCTATTTCCCTATCACATTGTAAGTATCGTATTATACGAGCATTGTTTATATACTATGTTTCGCACATTCGCGTCTTATTCTGTAACACACTAATTTGTGGCTTTTTTGGCTTTTTCGTTTCCCCTTCGGTCGTCATCGCGTCTCCGTTTCGCATCTCGTATCAGTGTCAACATTGCTGCACAATAACATGTATCTATTTTTTGCAGATATTTGAAAGTCACTAATTTTCCACACCATCTTCTTCGTTTCCAGCTTCGGTTCTCTTTCTATTGTTAAGATGTCTCACCATCTTACCGAAACCACGTGTTTCATTTTCACTTTGTTATTACCCTCTCCTAGAATAGTTGATAAATCGTTGTTTTATCTTGCCCCTATTTTGTTTTATGTAACACTCACTTACCCACTGCATACTGCTAGAAAGTGAAGATTCGCGGTGAAATATAGGTCAAGATAAGTTAACTTCAAAGCTGGTGTACTGGACTATGCGCACGTCACCTTGTGTATGCCTCGCCCCGTTAAACACAGTCGAATAGGGCGACGAGAACAAATGCACTCAACTCGATATGAACTTTGATAATCAATTGAATTCACTTGCACCAAAAATGTTGAGATGGTTATAGATCAAATAAGACAAATAAAAAATAAAAAAATAGATACAGTTCGTGTATCATTATTATGGTCTTTACGTTATATATCTAACCATAGACTCGATACAATTTATTAAGAAGTTTTCTATTTTTATCTTTCGTCTAATATGGCCACTATACCTTATAATAATACAAAAAACGAACATTATCTCATTACTATATCATCAAAAACGATGGAAAGCAATGGGAAAATAGGTTTTCCTAATCCTTCAGAATCCAATAAAATTATTTTTCTTTCTTTCGATTTCGTTCATGCAACGAAAGGTACACGTAATAAATAACTGGTTAAATATAACAAATTTAGACAAAATATTCATTTTCATCGACTACTATATAGACGAACTAATAGCTAGAAATTAGATTTAATGATTTTCTATGGTTTACGTGCAGATTACGTACGATTTCGCACGATAATGTGCGGATCTCGAAAAAGATTCAATTGCCAGGAAAGCTTATAAATTGAACTATAAATCATGTTCTAATAATTTTGACCGACGAAAGGTCCTTCTCGTCAATAATATTTTTCATCAATTCTTTTTTATTTATTTAAATTTTACAATTTGTTCAGTAGGACATTTGGTAAAATATTATAGCTGTAAATATTTGGTAAAATATAGCATGTGGATGGTTACCCCCAGCGGGATTCCATCTTCCAGGTTGTTTATTGTATTTCTATTGTGAAGTCTGCAGGATGCTTCTTCTTCGGTCTTCTTTCTATTATGGTTTTATTCGTTTCAGCAACCAGCTGGTTTGGGTGTGTTACAAGTCTTTCTTTATACTTTTTTGCATATCTGGTGATTTCCTCTTTGACTGTTGGAATTATTAAATCTTTTTGTAAGTCTTCATTTCTGACGTACCATGGATTGAATGGTTGAATTCGATTCCGGTTGACGGTTGCACGTAGTGGCGATATTGTTTTGTCCGGAGTTTGTTTACTTTTACATCTCGTACATCGAAATGTTGTCAATGCTCCGAGGCAAAAAAACATGAATCACTTGATTCGAATCGTCCTATAACTCATGTGCCGCTACAGAACAAAGAAGAATAAGATAGGTATTCCGGGAGTTCAAAAGTTTCCAGTTTTCAGAATCTGAAGATTTAACAGTGCTTCGGATTACAATTTGGGCAATTTAAAAATGTCTATCTGTATATAAGTCTATTTGCATATAAAATTTAAGAAATAAAAGGCTGAAACGCGGAGAAAGTGCAATGTATTGTAATACCTTTACATGCCCTTAAACTGTAATAGGAGATGCAAGGTGTAATAAATAATACATAATACAATGCTGTGGATAATTATAAACTTAAACACCTTTTTTGTATTATTTTCTGAATATTCTCAAGAAACCACTGGTCATGCCTCAACATGTTAAATGAAATTGTTTTAAATTAAAGGATAAATTGAAGATTGTAGGATATCAGGAGATGTTTATTGCTTTTAATAATCAGAAAGGTGACTTTCTGTGAGAAATTCTAGTAATTATATTTTACGATTAGGAGGGGCTACCTATAGGAGATGTCGTGAAACTTAAAAAAAGGATAAAATCCACGCGGGCGGCTATTCAAAACGAGACTTTAACACGTTTATTTATCACGTTCAAAAAATCTACGTTGTACAGACGTATGTTTACAAGTGTGCGAATGTGTAATGAACATCTTACATTCTAACATTTATGCACATTCTACATCTTTTATACAGAGTTCTACATTCGTCGATGGTTTTTACCAACTTGCTGATAGAAAGTCGACTATTACAACGCAAGCGGGTATATAAAATTATCGTACGCATCTTAATATACATACATTGAACTGTTAGACTAAGGAAGCCGTACATACTGTACATGCTTGCTTGTTTCATTTATACAACCACATTCCTCTTTTCTCTTATTTCCTCTTTCATCGACAAACCAAGAAGTCGATCATAATAATACAACTATTATACGTAACAAACATCGCTAACCGAACATTATTAATCATGGTTTAAATTTGCTATTAAATATAAATTTAAATATGTTCATTCGTTCGTTATGCAAACTAATAAAGTTAAGTAACAAAATAGATTTATCATAAATTTCTCTCATATTCCTAGAGTAGGTTCAATACTTTGTTTCGCGTTTCGAAACGATTAATATGTAAAATGGCGTAATAATTATTAATTTTTAGAATTATCCGATCGTATCTCGTATTTGATCGTGAATTTCCGTACTTTATAAAATGAAACGTAACAATGTATTAAATTTAGTCGGAAAATAAATCGCGGAGTCAAAAATATCGGCAAGCCGAACAACAAATTACTTCGTTTGCTTTTATGAGTAGATTGGAGGTTACTTAGGGCGAATACTGGCATTGTCGTGTTGTCGTCCCTCGATACGACCATCATGCTTTCCTTGGAATTTGTTGCGCCATGCTGATGCCATTTTTTCCTAATCATTATTTGGTTGATATTCTTTATCCCATCTGCTCCACCAGTGCTGTCTCATTGGTCGTATTTTTTGCCGGACAAAACTCGCCTCAATTTCTATCAGATTAGTAGATAATTCCTCGTATGCGAATGATGTGTTTTCTACCATCAAAATCCTGAACAATGCTTATTTGAGTACTTACGAGGTAAGTTAGTAGGAAAGTTATTTGGAAAGATATTTCACAAAATATAATTATTGAGATATGTGTAATTTTGTGTGCTACACTGAATTAGCCGCGTAGTAGTGACACACATATATGAATATGAGTATGTGGGAGTATGTGCGTGCGCAGTGTCTCGTAGAACAATGGTGAAAAAGATGGTGAGCCATGTGCAATGTGTATTTACGAATATCTTATAAATCACATATTAAATAAATATGAAACTATTTTAATATCATTTTTACGTGTAATGCGAGTGTTGCTATACGTTTATTTCGGCGACTAAGATCCACAATTCTCAACAACAAGATTATTAAACTATTATAAAAGTAATATAGAAACATGGTTTATTAAAAAAATTATTTACAATATAATGTTTTGACCATGTTGAAGTATTTACTTCTAGAAAAACTCTACATTTTTTTCTTTTGTATACTCGTGACCTGGACACCACTGTTACGATGAAAATAGAACTTAGTGAAGCAAAAAAGTTAACGAAAAGGAGAGGTC
>NC_057785.1:492060-537457 GCF_014825855.1 Bombus pyrosoma | reverse complement strand
ATGTTGTTTTGCCTCGGAGTATCAAGATCGTTAGGATACACGTAATGTAAGAATAAATAAACTCCAGGCAAAACAATGTTACCGCTATGTGCAACCGTCGAACAAAGACGAATTCGAATTTTCCGACAGTATAAATAAACGGATGCGATCGCGAGTGAATCAGATACGATACGAATTATACGAGTTATCTAGGAGCGATCGTACACAGTCTTTACAAATACGTTTGTACGAGCGACTTTGGACATTGACTATATTTGTTTATAATTTATTTAATTTATTTCAAATATACTTGACGGGTTGCAACAGTAAGTTCTCGTTATCTACTTATCAATTCCACTACACGTTTACATTTTGTCTAAAAGAACAAGTACGCGACGATTTTCGTAGGCAATTTTATGACATACACTTTCGAACACAAGAAGCTGTTTTAGAGTCAGGATATTAGTATTTATGATAGCTTCTTTCCGATAATTGTAATAATGCATTTCATTTTCTATGTCCATCGTGTGCTCAATAGTCGAGCGTGTTATAAACGCGAACATTTCCGGAAGATCATTGACAAAGTATACTAGTCCTTTCGCTACGGACGGCTTCTCCGACGCGGCACTGCCGCTGAATAAGCCGCCACGCCGAAAAAGTGCACGGTGCGCGAGAAAGATCGTCAGCGGCCACGTTTACGCCTCACTGTAAACCGAGCAGCTCTGACGGTATTTTGCGAAGAAAAAGACTTTTCTGAAAACAGGGTATTTATAACTTCTTAACATACTCACTTTTAATTACAATTTGGAAACAAATAACATTACATAATGTAATATCGCGTGGAATATATTATTATTATATATTCCGATATTTATGATTTATTTAGAATGAATGGATTGTACAGATGTTGATTAGACAGAAGAACAATGGTTGTTTAATATGAACTAATCACAATAACTCGCTATAATCTAGACAACTCAATGGTTCATTTGCAACTCTCGCCACAACGGGTCCAACGTTCTCTCTCACGCGGACCACACTCTCTTGATAACACTAGCAACACTATCTCGACAACGCATCTCCCACTCTCTGACTTCTCGATTCGCACCCTGTAGCTTCTCCACCGACACTCAACTGTTCTAGCATCCCTTTCTTTTCCCTTTTCTTAGACCCACTACGCACGTGTTCCGCAGCCGCTCGTGGTCAGGATCACGTAGACCCTTTCTACGAAACTATTCAATTGAAGGACCGATGACACGTTGATGGGCCCAACGGCATGTCACGTAAAATTAGTACTTAGATTCTGAAGACAGGATGGTCGAGTCGTAACACAACTACTATCTTTATTTTCTATCATACTTTATTAAATAACACAACAGTTTACAATAAGCGTGACTGATCTGAGAGATGTTGACTTTTTCTAGGTTTTAGTTTCAGTCCCGAGGTGTTCTCGCATTATTACGGAGGAAAGCTCGGTGCGGGTGTACCCTTTTGAAATAACAACGCGGATTCGCTGTTCGCACTTTTCGTTAGGAAAAGTGAGAGTAACGATCCACAATGCCAATTGGTTATAGTTAATAAATGAAGATAGGAGGAGGAAGCCTCATAACACCGTGGCTAGTAGGGGATATTGTTTATGGGAAAACCAGCTTTTCCGTTAGTCAGATATTGGGTTTTTCCCATTAGGCAACTACCTGCTTTCCCCGTAATTTGCAAGGACGTATAATAACCTAAGGACTGTTCCAAGGAGCATCCATAAACCGGTAACACTTACAGAAACAATAAACTAAAAGTTTAAGTTTATGGTGGATCTCTGAAATAATTGAGGGTACGCGGTGAGGACCTGCACACATCCGGCCTCTAATGTGGATTGAGGTCACAGGCGCCTCGGCTCTCGCGACGTTGTTTATGATTCACTCGATATCTCTTAGGCTTTCTTTCCACGATACTACAATAATATAATAATATAATATAATATAATTGTATGATACGAATAGCTTTTAATAATGGTATTGCGTGTGGTATTTTTCAAAATATGGTATTACACACAGGCCAACATCACAAATCTGGCACTGGTATCGCGATTCGCTCCACGGTTCCCATCAATCGAATATAATCGACAACACACTTCGGTCTTCTTATCATTTTTTGCGTGCGATAATGACGTTTCGTGTCAACAAATTTTTCATTATGGAGAGAGGACAACATATACAATGTCCTCTTGTTACACCATTCTATTGCTAATAAAAGGCTTGAGGATATATAAAGCTCGTTATGTAGAATACGCGGTATCTTACGCAGAGCGACTGTAGTCGCCCGTAGTAGCGAAAGGGCTAGTCCGATCGGTCGAGGACCATCCGGACGCGTTTCATCCAAAGTGATCATCCAAAGAGAAAAGTGCACAGATTAGAACCAAATTCTACGTTTGGTGAATTGACTGGTAATGAAACAGCACTGATAAATACAAACATTATATTTTATAAGATGTGTGTATGCTGTTACAATTATGATTATACCGAATGCGGGCGAACAGTTTGCATTTCTGTGTCACATGCCGCACAAGATGAATATCGATAAATCACAGTTCTGAATTTTTGCAAATTAATGAATATAATTGTTATTAATATTTGTTTATATAAAGCACTTTCTACGGATGAACGAAATAAACAAAATAAATCAAATTTGAGATGTTATTCTAAATAAGAAACATGTAACAAGCATATATATTACTTTTAGTATGCTAAAAATTACTTCTAGTGTAATAGGCCAGTGGTTCATCCAGTGCAATCATCCAGTAAACTGGTCCTGAGTGATATTTGTCATGGCCGAACTTCAGGAACAAACTTGCAAAGTTTGTGCAATATGTAAGTTGTATACAGCGCACGTTCTTAGTGAAATAAATTCAAAATTTCAATGGAAAAATGCCAGCCTTTTAGAGATTAATGAAGATGCACTAGAAAAATTAAGTGAAAGAGCAGAAGATTCTTAAATCAAAAGTGAGTCGCGTGCTTTGCTTGAGAATGAAATTAATTTTGAATTTATTTCGTCCACAATTATTTGGCATGAATTTTTGTTTGCTATCTTTAGTGCTAGCAAAAGTTTACAGAAAATCGAAAATTTAATTTCACCTGTGATCTGAGTTTTGCTATACATCTTCTAAAAGGATTAAAAGATTTTTTAACAAATTTTCAAAATATCAGTTATTTTAGAACAAGGATAATGCAAGTACATAAACATTTTGTTAATAGCGACGTGGGTATACTGTAAAGTAAACTTTAGAACTTTTTAATTGTGGGGTGAAATAAGTTCATATTTTTATTTATTCGGAAGTTTGTTTGTATTTTTATTATATTTATTTTAATATATAAAATAAAATAATGAACGAAAAATGATAGAAAATAATGAAAAGAAATGTACTTTTTTGATCTTACAAAGATAAACTTTAATATTCTATTTTTAATTTCTAATCTAAAAAATTCTCTGCCGTAATTAATTTCTAAGGCATTAAATACTCATATCGCTATCGTTTATCATCGAAATATTTATGTATTTGCATTATTCTTATTGTAAAGTAGCCATTATCTCAAAAGGAGGGCAAAACTGTAAATCATAAAATCATATCATATCGTCACATCTTAATTACCGAGAAAATAGAAGAAAATGAAATGAAAGTTTCAAAATGTAACCACAGGTAATAGTCGTAAAAAATGCCTTTGTGGACACTAAGAGCGCAACCACGCTGTATGTGTTATGTGTAGTGATTATCGCGATGCTTCCGCCGCGCCACGTCGGTTGACGTCCGCGGTTTGGCCAGCGAAAAAAGAAAGAAACCGTAAAACTAAAGGATCGTTCAAAATTGGCACTTTATACGTTTGTTCAAGTTTGTATAACGAGATTGCGATATTAATTATATTACGTTACGTAGATATTAGTCTATGTCCATTATTTACTTTCGGTGAAACTGTAGAAAGACTGACTAAACTTCTATTTCGATGATTTTTGCATATGTCGTGCAAATCGATATTTTGAACAATTTTTTCCTATACATACAAGGACTGAACTTGTTTAATTTCCGAGATATTCGCGTAAAACTGCCGGTATCGTTTATGTGAATTCTGCCTATAGTTGCGCGTCCGTGCAACATATGCGTCAGTTGCCAACGGATACAACGCTCTATTGTGTACCTAACTCTTACATTTTCTTCATAATATATGTAGGTATGATAGAGCGGATGAGTATTACGGGAGACTGAAATATTATTTATGTTAATTAATGTAGGTTTGGGGTTGATAATTAATCGATTCACATAGATTCGATTTATACTTAATATATTTCTCCGCCTCGTACAACACGTCTTAACACACAGGAGACAATCAGTCATTTAACATGTGGTCGACTTCTAAGACAAAAGAGCGTCGTACCAACTTAGCTTGTTGTAATTAACGATCATACCAACTTAACATTTCTTAATAATTTAACTGCGAAGTAAAAAGAGACGTCGGCTTAAACTCGCTGACACACACACACACACATTCCTTTTGGTCTAAATTCCAGAATTGATAATTGTAAGAAATTAACTTACCTCCGCTCTTGTCTAACGCAGGAAACGGCTTATATGCAATAGCATCGTTGTCAAATACAGCTCTTAATTACCCGGTCGCATGGGAAATTTTAGAGAGACTGTATTTTCGACCAATCGCGCGAAGACGCGTTCGCGAGATATCACGTCAACGGGAGTCGTAAATTCCCGCTACGATTATAATAATCGACACCACGATTTGATCGATCCCCTGATTTCAGTTAAGATAATAGGGGTAGTTGGTTTGATATAACACCACGGTAACAGAATCTAAAATAAGTATATTTCTAACAATTTACTATACAATATGGACAAAGAGAATTTAATGGTTACAGAACGTGAACCAGAAGATCAACTGGTAGTGACTGCTCTCTCTTGTTGAAAGCAAGTCAGGGTGTTGACTGTACGAGTGTCGTATTAACAGTCCAGTGCGTTCTCGTAGCATTACTGAAGAAAGCTCGGGGTGGCCTTGTTCATGGGGAAAACCAGCTTTCCCGTTAGGGAAATATTCGCTTTCTCCGTAGTTAGTACGAACGCATTATAAACCTAAGGACTATTCCAGGGACCATCCATAAACCGATAACAATAACAGGAACAACGATTCCTTCAATGTTGATAGAAGTTAGTAATGAATACCAAGACAAAAGGTAAACTAAAAGCCTAGGTTTATGGTGGGTCCTTAGGTTTATTGGGGGTCTGAATAGCGGGACAGATCTTTGGCGGCCAGGCAATTAGAGACGTTGCGCGGACCACTTCACGCGACGTAACAGAGACTATACAACCAGCCTGCCAAGATCGTATACAACGATTTAAAGACATTGTTCGAGGTATCTCCTTTACAACGTCCATCGCATCAAGGCATCAACTTATGGTAACAGACTAGAAACGCACTACAAAGCTTTGCAAGCACTAAACCGGCCCACAGCGGATGCAGTATTATTATATTTGTTTACGTCCAAGCTAGATAACTACACACAGTCACGATGGAAGGAGCGAATAGATGACAAACCCTTTCCTAGCGTAGGAGAATTATTCCAGTTTTTGCACAGTCGCGCCAATGCTTTAGAACCGATGAGTTCTACATATCATACGCAACCGCGCCCTACAACCCGCGCGTATAGTGTACGTGTCAATAGCCAAGACAATGTACGTAAGATAACGCCGAACCAGACATATTTAGCCCAGCCCCCAAGCGTTTGCAATTTTTGTAACGGATCTCACGCAGTGCGGAATTGCAAAAAATTCTTATCACTGTCATTTCCGGAGAGATCAAAATTAGTGAGAGAGAAAAAACTCTGTTCCAACTGTCTGCATGACACACACTCCGCAGAAGAATGTCGATCTGGCAGCTGCATGCTGTGCGGTGAACGACACCACACTCTCCTCCACGCGAACGTAGACAAACCATGGCAACCAATGCACACCAATCTAGGTTATGTCCGAATGTCGTTTTGTCTACGGCAGTCATAAACATCAAGGATCAAACCGGAAACATGCAACAATGCAGAGTCTTGTTGGACTCCGGCTCCCAGGCACATCTCTTGACCAACAAAGCATGTAAGCGGCTCGGGCTGCCCACACAAAGTGTAGACATACCATTATGTGATGCTAATCAAATGCAATCACAGATCCGTCAAATGACTCGATCAAGAATTTATTCAAGAATCAGTGATTATCAAGCAGAAGTAACATTTTTGGTCATGGACAAGATTTCGCAAGCCGTTCCATCAGACGATATCGAGAGAAGCAGCTTAGAGTTACCAGAACACATCCCATTAGCAGATCCAACGTTTTATCGATCATCAGACATCGACGGCCTCATTGGAGCTCAGTTGTTTTGGGATCTCCTTCGCGAAGGAAGGATGGTCTCAGCAGACCAAACCCTGCAGTTACGGAACACCGAATTAGGTTGGATTGTCACAGGACAAAGAAACAACCACAGGAATCTTCAAAAGGGTATAAGACAGAACGGGAATAGAAATTAGTAAACCTTCTAAAAGGTGCACAAGAAGAACGAGAATCATTGCTACAGAAAGAAGAGGAACTAACATCTGAAGTGAAGAGCCTTCGAGCAGTTTCAGAGGTCAGGGTTGCGGAAACAGAGCGGTTAACAAAATGTGTACACCTTTTGGAATCCTCGGTGGGGACGGCGAGTATCGAACGGAAGCAACTGGACATGGAACTAGCAGAAGCCAGGCAAGAAGGTGCAAATCGGAATCATATAGCAATCATATAGAAATCTATAGGTTAGCCACGCTCTTGGAAAATGCTCGAGCGAAAATCGAGGAATTAGAACAATCAAGGCAAGAATAGGCTACCGAATGGGAACAGTTTCAAACGGATCTCCTGATGACCGTTCGCGTGGCGAACGATTTTAAAACAGAGGCTCAGCGTGAGCTGGAGCGAGTTATGACGGATAATAAAGCACAGAGGGTTAAACTGAGAGCATTAGAAGCTCAGCTCGATAAACTGAATAAAACGAACCAGAAAGTGATACAACAACCGCAACAAAGGCCAGCAAGCTCACCAACGGAAACTCAACACTGTGTGTTGACAAGCGTTCAACAGGAAAGTGCCGCGCGTCGGAGAGCTAATATTTCTCATCAGGATTCAAGGCCATCTGTAAAATATTTAATAGAAAGTATTGAGAATGCTACAAAACAAGCAAAGGCAGGCCTTGGAAATAGTAGCAGTTCTACGTCCTCCCTTAATTCCATTGGAACAAATGATAAAATGACATTAAAAGTGCCACTTCAGTGGCCTATGGGTTTACACCCATAATAACAGGTTTACACACAGGAACAGACGGAATCACCCGAATGGTGACAGTGAGAACGAGCAATGGAGAATATAAACGAGGGGTCTACAAAAATACCCCATTACCTATCGACGATAATGAACCGGAAGAGAAGCAAGATCAACATCGAAATGAGAAGCAAAACGAAACAGACAGTCAATAGTCAACAATAAACCAGTAGAATAGGGCAGTTGAAGTTAAGATAGTCGGTATACAATCTCACTCTTGTAAGTCTACATTTTATCCGAATGCATTAGGCACATTTACATCCTTCTTCACAATACACAATTTTTCCTTTTTCTTTCTTTTGAACGGGACCGTCCAAGGCAGGCGGTATGTTCAGAATTTAGTTGGCCATCCGTTTATGGCACGGACAGGCCCATTTCCCTCATTAGGAAATTCCGAATTACATGTTCCCCCCAGGGCAGTAAACGTAATGACCCGAGGCCAGGAAAAAACCCAGGAAAAGACCAGCCGGAAGGGCACGATAGAGGGAAGAAATCCAACGGCTGGGAAAGCCACTATTGCACCGGAAGTGAACAGTTCATCTTCAACCATCGAACACTACAGACGTATCACTACAGTATTGGACTGCTCGGGCAACCGAGGTGGACGGACGTGTCTAGTCGGTCGTGTGCTCCAGTGAAGCGATTCAAAGAAGTGATTCGAAGAGAAATAAAGTTTACTAACAGTGATAGAGAGGTGAAGTTTAAAAATGCAGCAGATACCAACAATAAAAATTACAACCAAAAGTGAAATGCACTATATAAGCAGGTCGGTAGATTTACCAGGCCTAAAACAACAACAGCAAAGCAACAACAATCAAAACGATATGGCTATAGAAGAAACAGAAGAGCAGTGGAGACAGGAGGAGCAAAACCGGGACAACGAAAGATATTACCAGGACGAAACCTGGAAAATAGCAAAGACAAATAAGAAACGTAAAACGACACCAAGCACAAGTGCCGCAGATAATCTAGATACAGAAAAGCAGCGATGGCTGCAAGAATTACCAGTAAGAAATTCTTTCAGCTCACTAACGGAAGAAATAGACGCTGATCCGACAAGTAAAGCCACAACTCATTCAAGCCACATTACAAAACCGCCACCAATATTTGTCGAGGCCCAAATAATAGACCCGCTTATTGAACTACTAAACAATATAGTCGGGAAGGATAATTATACAATAAAACAAACAAAATTAGATTAAGTAAAAATTCAAACTAACACCCCTGAAATTTATAGAAATGTGATAAAAGTATTAAAAGAAAAAGATGCTATGTACCACACGTATCAGCTCAAAACGGAAAGGAGCTACAAGATAGTTATAAGAGGTTTGCACCCAAAAAGTAACACAAAAATATTCAGTGATGAACTAGCAAGAATTGGCCATCAAAAAAGAACAATAAACAACATAACAAGGTATGACACGAAGCAACCATTACAACTATTCTTAATTGAACTGGAATCCAGAAACAATAACAAAGAAATATATGAAATCAAAAAAATATTAAACACAATCGTAACAGTTTAGTTAACTAAATCTTAAGATTTATAACGGGTCCTCAGGCTAACTGGAGATGCATCGACATCTGGTAATCACCTTACCCGGAGAATAGGGTCTGCGTGTGGCGAGCCACGGGACAGAGACCGATGGGATGTTTACTGTCGAGTGCCGCTACAACTATATTTTTTTAACGAGAGTTAGACAAACGTTCATCCCTTGACCGCGGCTACGTTTGGCGACTGATTGTCGCCTCGAGCCCAAGCTCATTATTACAAATCTAGAATAAATACAATCGGATTGAATGACAATTGTTTAATTAAGGCTATAGTAGAATCTAGATTACAATATTATAGGATTTTCCCAAATTTCCAAAGGAAGTCTCCGGTGTTCTTTCATCTCCGACATATATATGTAACATTGTAATATTTTTGGCGGTCAATGTTTTTCAGGCGATCGATTTCTGAGAACTCAAGAATCGATTTTCTAAGTCTTCTTCCGTATTTCCTCAAAACTCTCCGCTTCTAATCCCTCTTCTCTTTCTCCTCCTAGTTCTTAACTTGCTTTTTTTCTTTGTTCAATCTTCGCTTCTCAAAGTCCTGTTTTATTCTCTATCCTAAGTGTTACGTCGCGCGGGACATCTGCACGCCAGCCCTCGCTACCTGGCAGCCAACAGCAAACCTACAGCCATCCCGATTTTCAATAGACCCAATGACCCACCATAAAGACGTTAACTTTCAGCTTCATTGTTTCCACACATGTTTGAGAATTCTCTAATTCTAGAAGTATTTTCAGTTTATGGCTGGGTCTTGGATAAGTCCTTGAGTTTATTAGGCGCTCTTAAGAATCACGGAGAAAGCGGACAGTCACCAGATGGGAAAAGCCAACACATGTCCATCGGAAAAGGCTGTTTCTTTCGTCAGGAGCAAAGTCCACCCGCTCTACGTTGGCGGGAGACTTCTGCATATCCTGTTCATCAGAATGGGTCATCACCAATCAGCATCGCGGATCATTACCCTCACTTCCTGGACGAAAAGTGTGAACAACGAATCCGCGTTCATCGGTCAAAGGGCACACCCACACCAAGCTTTCCTCCGAGACACCTTAAGGGCAGTCCAGCACTCTCGAGCGAGTGCTCAAGCAGTCATCAACAGTTCTACCGAGTTTCATACCTTAAATCAGTCNATTTATTTCACTTATATATACGCATCAGTGTAACTAGTTCTCTATATAAAGTTGTTGGAATAAACACTATTCTATACCTGCTAATTCAGTGTAAATTCAGTTGAACCACCCCTATTGTCGTAACAGAAATCAGGGGATCGATCATTTCGTGGCGTCGATTATTTAATCGTAACGGGAATTTACGACTCCCGTTGACGTGTCTTCTCGCGATCGCGTCTCTCCGCGAATGGTCGACGAAACACTAAGTCTCTGTCCTTCTCTATTCATATCGTTCGACCGATTCTCAGTAAACACAAGGAAGGTCAAACCGTTGGTTGGTGTTCTAAATTCTACAGAATTTACATATATATAATGTTTATTGCCCAAGAAAAATATAAATTGCATATGTGTATTCGCAATAAACAATGAATTTCTGTTTGATAGTGTTTTTGGCAAAAGCACCGTTATGCGATGGTACGACGTAGCCATACCATATTTTGTGTTGGTTTTACATTTTTAACATTACAGTTTGTAATTTAATTTAAGCTGCTCAAAAGCGGTACTTTTATACGGTATTGTCTTTTCTCTTTTTTCCTGTCGTGAAAACTTAATCGCAAAACAGGTAGCCTATTTTTAGTTCCTGTGGGGCTGCGGGAACGGCGGACGTCGGAGGTTGGGGGAAGGGAGCATGCTACGAAATGATTTTTGCGCAGTGATCGCGTACAGGTACGGCCTATAGACTCGACGCGTAGCCAATCACTCAGCAGTACTAATCCGTCGCCGTCACTATATAAACGGTCACCGTATAGTTCGATAACGTTCATTCGCCATTCATATCCGGAGTCAGTAGAGTGCGCGTTGTACAAGAATTTACTGAAAGTTTTAATTTTTCTACCTAGAAAATTAACTTATGTTTCTATAAAAAGAGATTGATTTAACGTGAATAGATATTTTATACATAAACGTTTATAAAAAGAAAAGATATTCGTACACGTATTAGCTTTATGTAAATAATTTAACCTAAAAATTTGTTCAATAATAGATAGGGTAATGCTCTAACCCGACAGGAAGCTATTCTACATATAAAGGTATGTCATGAAAACAAATATATTTAATCTTCTTATTTTAGGTCGCTTTTTATTTTTATTACATTTTTGGTTTCTATATACATAACATGTAGGAAACCTGTAGAAATCTTCTCGTATTGAACTACACAACTTTTGTATTTTCTCCGGTAACAATTTCCCCCATGATTTAATTGATTGTATTCGGTGAGAATACGTTAATTAATTGATTTGATCAGATCTTGTCTAACAAGTAGTTTATTCTAATATCGTTTTCAAAAGAAATCGTTTTAAGGTTATACTCAAACGTTACGCTGACTATCTTAATTTGTTTTTGACTGGCGTCGTAAAGTACGTGAATTTCAATTTCTTTTTGTGGTATGGCTATGTATTGGTTCTCGGCTGTTAGTGAAATAAGAGTTATGTCTTCGATTTTGTAAACAGCAAATTTTCAAATATCTATTTTTCTGCTAAAGTTAATGATTTCTGACGCACAATCGTGAATGGATTTCTTATCGTGTATGGTTTGTGTTTGTTTGCACATTGTAATTCTTATTTTCGTGTTACAATTTTTATCAAGATATTGTCAACATTCATATATGCAAATTGATGCGTTAAGAATATTGGATGTTCAATTACGGGTGCCAGAAATGCGTGGTTCCTTTTAGTCGGTATAGAGTATACTCTCACTATATCCCATGCCGAATCTGTTAGCAAAGGTACGGTTATTTTAAAGAAAACTTTAGTTTTGACAGTGAATAGCGTTAGTCTTGATATACCTAGAATGAATTGATAATTTCCGTATTTTGGTTCTAATGCTGTGTTATTAAGGTGATGTCCTAATGCTTTCTTATAATTTNACTTGAATTATCAAATCTGTTATTAGTCTTTCTTTAGTGGTATTGATCATATATTCGTCAAATTTTAGTCTTACTTCATGGATTTGTTTAATACTGTCGGATTTTATAATTTTGCATGTTGCGCGGTTTGATTTGCAACTATAGTTTTTAATTCATTTCCGTCCTGAAATAATTTGTCAATGTTGATGTTTATTAAGTCCAAGTCATAAGTGTCAAGAGTTCCGAATAGACTTTTCGATATAGATCCGACAACATTCAACAATCCTCTTTTAGTTAGTGCGTAATTGTGTGTTAAAAGTCGCAATTGGTATGCTAAGGCTTCTAATTTTTCTATGCGTCGGTTTAGAGGTATTATTTCGTTATGAACTTCGCATTTGTTTTTACATACTTTCTCGATGAACATGACATTCGCTTTCATATGATTCAATTTTTCGTATACATCGTTTATATCTATCCCTATACACATATTAATTTCGTCGGAATATAAGTATACTTGCTTGACCTTTTCATCAAATATCCCACTGTCATCTAATGGTAAAACGTTAATTCCTTTGCCAAACTTAGCGTAAATTAGTGCTGTAGTTACGATGAACGTCCTGAAAAATAAGTTTTTTATCTATTACCGTGAATTTTCTTAACGATTTTGTCAATTATAATGTCATGGTGTTCTGACTTGATGGATTCGATATGGATCCTAACCATTTGGAATCCATTTTGTCTTTCTTGTGATCGTTGTGAACCAATACAAAGTCTCCTTCTTTGAAAATTGTTTGAGTTCGCAGGATCTTTCTTTTCTGATCTCGAGCGTATCGTTTCTTATTACTTATCAGCGTTTGTCCCGCTAACTCTAAATATTTGTTCAACTGTTTTTACCATAGAGATGTAAAGGACTAGTATATAGGATGTTTGACCGTGAGATTTATTAGATGTTATTGCTTATTGCCGAAACCGTTGAATACATTTAAAATAATAAATAAATATACAGACGGTTCGACGGTTGTGCGTAGCGACGACATTGTTTTGCTTGGAGTTTATTTATTCTTACATTACATGTGTCCTAACGATCTTGATACTCCGAGGCAAAACAACAACATGATCTGAATTGTCCTGTACTCATGTGCCGCTACAGAGAAAAAATATCATTGTATGTTAGGTTAGTGGTTTTTGCAATCGTGGAAGGTAAATTAGCTTTTCTTCCGAACGTTAATTCAAAAGAGGTAATCCTGTTCCTTCGTGAACTGCTGTATTATACCCTAAACATATAAAATTGATTATCTCATCCCATTATTTATCGTCGTTATTTCGTAGGCTAGTACTAATTAGATCTTTAACTACTACGTGAGTACGTTCTAATGATCCGTTGGATTGAGAATGAAAGCTAGTGGTCTTGATATGTTTAATCTTAAAAGTTTCGTCAAACTTTGTTATGAGCTCACTAATAAAATTCTCTCCTTGGTCAGTAAGGATTGCCTTGGGTGCAGAGAATATGTAAAAGTAATGGTTCAATAGCGCGTTAATAATGGATTCGCTTTGTTGTGTCTTTAGTGAAACTAATATTCAGTATTTCGTCAGCTCATCGTGAATTGATAGAATAAATTGGTTTCCTCGCTTAGTCTTTGTCATTGGTCCTATAATGTCCATAGCTATTTTGTCGTTGGGGTTTAAAGGTGTGTCTGAAATTACTGGTTCTTCTTCTTCTTTAGATAGTATCCTAACTAGTTTTTCTTTTTGGCAAACGTCAACATTTTTAATAAAGTCTTCGATTTTACTCATTAAATTTGGGATCTTATATCGTTCTTTGATTCTTTGGTATGTCTTTTGGATTCCTAAATGTCCTATCGTATCGTTATGATATTTCTGAATTATTTTTTCTATTTCTTCCTCGATTAATTCTTGGATTGGGTCCCATGCAAAAGTGACAGGATGTCGAGTATCGTTGAAGTATAGAAGTATCAGCTTGATTTGATCCTTTTCTAATTCTGTAAACGTGTTGTCTCCTATACCTACTTTCTTGTTATTCCGTAATATGATATTAATTTTTCGTAACCATATTGTCTGGTTAAACTTTCCTAATTCTGTTTTAGTCAGTTGATAGAAGGATTGATCGTTAGGTTTCATTTCTAATCGCTTTGGAATTTCTGATTTCTCTTTCCATTCCGTCAAATGTTGTAAGAAATCTAAGACTACTGTTCTTTTTGGGGTTTCTACTTTTTGAATCGCGTGAATTCTAGATAAGCTGTCTGCAACTGGATTATCTTTGCCTTTAACATATTCGATTGCGTATTCATACTTTTCCAGCTTTAGTCTTCATCGCATTAATCTAGATGATGGTTCTTTGCAATTATTTAACCTTTTCAGAACTTGATGATCTGTTCTAATAATAAATTCCCGTCCTAACAAGTATTGTTGTAATCGTTTCAATGTCCAAACTATTGCTAACGGTTCTTTCTCAGTCATCGTATAATTCTTTTCGGGTGGATTCAGTGTTCTGGAAATAAAACAACATGGATGTCCGTCTTGTGAAAGAACTGCTCCTAGTCCTTCGTTACTTGCACCGGTCATTAGCGTAAAGGTCTTAGTGAAGTCAGGGTATGTTAAAACTGGTGCTTCGCATAGTCTCTGTTTTAATGTCTCAAAACTGTTTTGTTGTTTATCTGTTCAATGAAAGTTAACGTCCTTCTTTATTAAGTCTGTTAGAGGTTTAGATATTTTAGAAAAGTTCCTTATGAATTTACGGTAGTATCCTACTAGTCCTAAAAATGATTTGGGAATTTCGTGATTTTTCTTACCAGAGTTGAAGAAACATACTCTCGTTGGTTTTCCTTCCAAGTAGATCATTCGAACTCTCTTTTTTCCTGGTTGAATTACTGTGGGTTTCTGGAAGTACAAAGTGTTGTTATTTAATTTTAATTTTTCATTGGATATTTCATATCGATATTTTTCTAAACATGATAGACCTAATATACCGTCTTCAATCAATGGAATATCTTTAGGCACTAAGAAAAATTCATGGCTTTTACCAAATATTCTAAATAGAACATATTTGTCGGTTTTGTATTTGTTTTGTCCTATATAAAATGTTCGCGCTTCGTTTGTACTAAGAACAGTTGATATCACTCGATTTTCTTTGATTAGATTGATGTACTCTCTGGATATCTGTTCACAGGTCGCACTTGTCTTAGTTGTTCTTCCCGTAAATATCATTCGATGTCTCCAGCTTCTTTCTCGGCTTCTACTAGGGTTGCTGGTTTGCTCGGTATTATCACGTAGTCCTTTCAAATATGTCCGGCTTATTCTCTGCATTAGCTTCTCGAGCATTAGTTTTCGTGTTAGCGGTTGTGGATTTTCATTGGTTATTACACATGTTAGTTTGTTAAGCATTGGCCGACACCGAATGTTGAAGCATTGAACTGACTCGTCTCTTCCTTGCCTTAGTTCCCTGATCTGTCCTGCGTATTCGTCAGACGTTACTTTGGCTGCTACGTTCTGTCGTAATGCATCGAACAGATCGGTATATTTCTCGATTTGTATATTTCGAATGCTTTATGCTGCTTTGCTTATTATTTTCTCGACTTTAATGGCCTTCAGTAGTAATTCCTTTTCCGAACAAAGGTTTCTCATTGATCGGACTTCTGTTATAAAGTCTTCTACGCCTATGTCGTCATCACCGTTTAGTATTGGGATATATTTCACTGCTTTTTCTGTTGTCAGAAGTCGCTGGTGTGTGCTTCCTGGTTGCGTTTGCGGGCCGTCGTCTATCTCTGGCGCAGACAGCCGGGTGTGTCGAGATGTATTATCGTGGATTAATTCAAAGTCTTCAGTTATTATCGTGGCTTGACTGCCACCCAGTCCTATCTTTACTTTGGCTAATGCGCGTCCCAATATCTCGATTTCTCTTGCCCGTTGTTTGTTTTCTTCGTTCGTTTGTCGGGTTATAGTGTCCATGCGTCTTTGCGCTTCAAGTTGGTTTTGCACGTTTTCTTCTTGTAGTTTCTTTATCATTTCAATAAGTTGTGACAGTTTGTCATCGTTTCTACCGGTGGATGCTGTATCTTTCGACATCCTTCTAAATATTTCTACCTCTTCGTCTGAGTCTTGTTCAAAGCTAGTTCGCTTGTCTCTATATGTAAAAAAAGGAATCTAGCGTTTACCTTTATTTGTTAGCTTCCGAAGTATTTCATTCTCCCTATTAACATTGTATTAGACATTTTGTTACATTCATAAGTCCAATTTGTGGCGATAATAATACAGGAATACATATTTATTTTTTGTGCGATGCTTTTGCTTAATCAATGCCGCCAACGTGTAGTAACGAATATTAATTTTCCTAGTACTAACAAGTCTCTGTTAATTAGAGAACATTTAAAATATCTTTCAACGCGATCGGAACAAATTCCTGTGGTAGACATTACCCGTGTGTGACAACGCTTGCAATATGCTACGAATGTGTAACTCAAATGTGCTCAAATATAGTAATTTGTCGAATTTCCATGAAGGTTTTGGTGATCTTCATTTGGATTGTAACAACTATTTCGACAAATGATGCGGTCGTTGATGTTTCGATGAGAGGCCTGGATTGAATTGTTTCATGCAGATCGAACGTTTCTCAAGTAAAGTGAAAAAATCAGACTTCAGATATGTTAGTCTATGTAAAATTTATTAGATTTCTAGGACTTCATGTATTTTACATAATACGATTTCTCCAGAGGTTAAACAACTGTTCTTTAATTAGGTTGGAGGTGGTTAATATGTGGTGAACTTTAAACGTATTGTTTTATATAATAGCTAGACAAGTTGATATTTTATATTGTCAACTGTATTTAAAATTATTCTAAGTATAGAATACAGAGTTAATTGTCGTTCACTCAATGTCACTCGATATACTCGCTAAAAGAATGCTCGATGTTCGCATACTAGGTAATGCTTACGTTCGCTCGATACTAACTTTCTGGAGATCATGATCATCTATTTATAATGGTCAGGGGAGTACCGGAAAGTTTGAATTTGACTCCAGTTGATATTGTTTTGTCCGGGGTTTGTTTATTATTACATTTCGTACATCGTAACAGTGTTAATACCCCGAGGCAAAACAACAACATGAGTCACCCTCGATTCGAATTGTCCTATAACTCATGTGCCGGTGCAGGTATATTTTTTTTATTTATTTATTTAATTTTTGCTTTACAATTTGTCCACTCGGTAGATCTTTCTAACTTTATTGCTAATTAAAATGTCCCATGCAGTACTTAAACCATGTATTTAAGTTTCTAAGTCTTTATTTTGCTTTTACTTTTATTTACAATATTTTATGAGTAAACAATTAGAAATATTTCTTGCATCACACAGGACGATTTTAAGTGCGACTCTCTGTATAAATCATTCTGTATGGTTATGTAGTTATTTCATTCTAACGGGTTGTAATTAATTGCAAATGATTCTCATACGTAAAAGCACGATCACTGAAACAGCAGAGTACGTATAGGGGTTGTGTTGTTTTTACAAGAGATATCCTACCTTTTTCCATTGCTCATTTGCATTTCCCATTCTTTTGTTTTTTTTTTTTTTTTTGACCCACTTTTATTGGTTGTGTTATAAACTGACGCTACATTTGATACAGAATTCAAGGAGAAATGAGAACATACTTAATATTTATATAAATTTTACAAGTTTATATTTTTTAAATTTTATATCCTATAAGTTATGCATGTCACGCAAAGCATATGGGAAATCACTGTAATAAATTATGAAAGTTATAGAAGAAAATTTAAAGCTATAGAAGGAATCTTATTACATCTTTTATTAGTTATTGTTGAGGTATTTTGAAAGCAAACTAATAGAGTACAAGTCTACCCAAAATTTCATTTTTTTATTTCTCACTAAATTTTGGAAGTAACTAAGTCTCCCTTCAAGGGAAAATTTTAAATAGTAATGAAATTGACAGAATTCTGCTATTACAGTAAACAATTAATTATACCGTCATAGAAGTTGTAAAATTTGTCAGTAGAAATGGAAAGATAGCAACATAATTGCTTAGAAGTGCTACAAAATATAAAACAAGAAAAAGCAGTCGCATTGACAAAAAGGGATTTGCTAAAATAGTAGGTCTTGCGATAAACCGTACAATGTATTTTGCAACGATATAAGCATTTGTAACATGCAACATTGCAACGTTAGATATCATTTACATCTTAACGTAAAAAAACGTATAGAATTCATGAAGATACGTGTACAGTATACAATGTAGAAAACATTAAAGAAAAGTTGTATTTAGCGATGAAAATGAATCCGACTCCAATGCAATCCGTCCAGGTGAACGGAATTGTAGAATATCCAGGAAGTTCCTAGCCAACAATGTATTATCTACTATATTGTAATTTGTCGTATATCAACATATATTGGAGATATCCATAACAAGTCTAAAGATATAGATATTAGTCATCATATCGTCGAAAACTTTGTGCAGATTGGACAATGACGCAGCAACGTTTCGAACTTGTGATATCTATTTATGTGATGGGGAATTTGAATAATTTGACAGACTCGTAAATAATTATTAGTAAAAAATAAAAGAAAAAAATTTGCGTTTTAAAGTTTGACACAGTAACGAGAAAAAGATGAAGAACGTGATTCGCTCAAAACGTGCAAAATTATATACAGATACATGTATAAAATGAAGAAAACTATAACGATTCCAATCTTGCGTTTGTGCACTCAAATTACGTGATAGCGTGAATAGTACGCAGTTTTGTAACAACGTTACTCAAGGAAATGGACCCAACTCTTTTTGTCAGATATGCAATTTTCTAATCATGAAGACCAGATTTTCATTATTTCACAAACGAATACATTTGTATACATCGAATGTAGAATCATGCTTTATCTGTAAGGAAACTATATCCAGAATTTTAACTTGTGTAATACTTACAAATAAAACTATATACAGTGATATCGCAATCGATGGAAAAGGTTGTAAGATGCAAAAACTTCTTGAACAAAATTAACGAATACCTCAAAAATATTTAAAAATTGAAAATCTTATGAACAACCTACTTTTCAATGAATATGCGGCATTTACCACAGACGTATTTGCATTTCCTTGTACAGAAAAATGCAATTCGCGTAATTCGACCTCCAGTTGCTAAGCAGGAGCATAAAGTTTCATTGCTTTGGCTGCAGGCAACGCACTCCGTAATTTCCTCTTTTATGTCGTTGCAGTCATCCTTGTACGAGTTAAAATACTCTTCGTACCATTGAAAACTGGCCATAGTCACGGTGTAGGTGGCAATACAATCAATACGATGTATCAGTGCAGTAGTACATTCCAACCGAACAGATGTATTGCCAACAATTATGTTTCTCATCAAAGCACAGGTGTCGAGCCCACCCAAAATTTTCAAAGCAACGTCACTGCACTCAAGACTGTCAATATATAATATGCAAAGAAAAACCTGAAAACACCTGAAGTCAAAAAGGTTTCAGGTGAAAACATATTTAATGCTTGCACAGGAGACTAAAATCAATCATCGCTGTATGAAGATTGTGTGGCGATACTCGATGGCGCAAATACGGCCACTCGACAGTAACTATAACTGGACGACGGCAGCGCAGTGGTTAGCGTCTTAGGTTACAAACGTTTTGGAACCCGGGTTCGAATCCCGGCGACCGGAGTCCGATTTTTAATCCATGATTCTTAAATTGGAAGAAAATATAGCAGTACCCCAGCAAGCGACATCTACAGCCAGCAGCTACTATTATCACGGATAACATCTCAATTGCAACTGCTTATGAATGCATTTTCGACTTGGATTTGAAAATCCTGTAAGATGTTCTTGTTGGCATTTGAGTCTATTGGGACAAACCAACTCATATGAACTGCCTTAAAATGTATGGAGTTTATTGTTCCGGATAACCTATTCCTGAAATGGGGGACTCCTGCCAAATTTTTAACTCAGGTCGTTTTGTGAAATTACTTAATCATATGTCGCACTGCACCATTAGTAAATTTGGGTATCAAAAATTTGATCTATATGAATGTCTGCTGAATTGGATGTATGTTTTTATTACTATCATATGATATTACTCTATATCATGAAATATATACATGCTGCAATAGGAATACTATCGAGATGATGATGTTTAAAGGAAAATAAATCAGAATCGTTGCCTCTCAAATCTCTTCAAATGTGCGAGTGGCAAATGACGATGCGTATTGACAAAGTAGTTCGATGAAAATCAATTACGTACTGTGTCTGCGGATTGTAAGAAACGAGCCCCCAAGTAAGTGGGAAAAGAAGAGAAAACAGATAGAACACAAAGAGCTGATTACTATAAAGGAGGAAAACTAAAACTTCAAATAAAGAACAAAAAAGAACAAGCTGCTTATGATACTATCGTTCCTGGTCTTCTATTTTCGGTCACAGTTGCCTATATCGCTCTTGCAGTATATTGTAGTATATTTGAGCATATTGTATTATACTTTGATGCATACTACCTCTTCAATTGCTTGTTTCCACCATTAACACAAAAGAATAGACTGAAGATGCTTATTGTGATCTCAACGTAAGACAAGAGACACTTCTTTTGATATATATGCAAAACGGGAACATGTATCAATCTGGATGATAAGATTGAAATTTAGATTTAAAAATTTGTATTTCAAAATGTGGTAAGAAGAGGATAAAACAAAGTGCAATTTTCAGAAAAACATGTTAATTTTATCAGCGAGTAGAATTGTTAGTAATTCTAAAAATTAATTTTATTTTTACTGAAATTGACACTAAGATCAGTGAAACTATTATTTTTCTAAAAATATTCAAACGTTGAACTTTTTTTTCGTGGGGAAATCCTCATGGACAGTGTCGGGGTAGTGTCAGGTTTACCGACTAAAACCCCACGATGGCCTACTTGACATCTAACAAGGGCGCACCAGGACCTCTTTCGAAATTCAAGCCTTGAACTGTTCGGCATATTCATCGGATCTGAGTATTAGATACAGAAAATATCCGGGTAAATTTAGTAAAAAAAAAAGAAAAAGAATGTTTCCGCAGGAGGAAGTCAATTTCAAACATTAAATTAACTTGAGAGAATTAAATTATAAAGTTCTGGGAGAATGACATAATTTTGCATAAAAATAATAAAAAAATGAGTACGTCAAAAAATTTTACAAAAGAAATAAAGCACGAAATATTATAAAAAGTGAATCGTTTATTCGTTTTACAACATATTTTACATAACATGCTCTATCAGTTTGTTATATTAAATTTGTCTTTTATTTAAGTTTGCATACATAATTGTCATAATACATTCATGAAGTAATGTTGAATATATAATACAGTGCTATAGGCCTACTGCGAGAAACACATCTTAAAAAAAAAGCAACACTAGTAGAGAAGAAGTGTTCAGGCCTAAATCCAAGTATGATACAGTGTTGAAAAACTAAAATTAACATATCTTAACAAGTAAAATGTATCTTCATAATCTATGTTCTACTAGCGATTTTCCACATGTCCAAAGAGATATGCAGTATAGAGGACGTATAAATTTGTTTTTTTATTTATGTTGAGTCACAAACCAGAATATTGAGTATGTTATTTTCCCGCGGATTGTAAAATCATAAATTGTAAAGGTGACACGGCTCATTTTATTATCGTAACGTCTGTTCAAAATTTATCAATGTATATTGCGACCTGAGGATTACGATAGTGAATATGCAACAATCAAATGCCCCAACGAGAAGGGCCCGGACATTATATTTTTATCGTTGATTCGATAATAAAATATCGAGTTTATCGGTCGTATACAGAGCTCGATCGTTCTAGATTATAGCCTCTATCTCTACGATTCCTCCTTGCTTTTGGCATTTCTTTTATATGTATCATCGATCGCACTTCAGAAATATTGTTGCAGAAGACTTTTGTAGAGGATGTTTGATCGTGAAATGTATTAGACGTGATTGCTCGTTGTTGAAACTGTCGAATATATTTAAAATAATTAAATAAGTTAGTATACAGACAATAGACGCTCGTACAGTATATAAGTCGCAAAATAAGATCGCTGATAAATACTCGATAGATAACTGGTTGATAACTCTAGATAATTAAACTCTTTTCGGTTGCGTCCAAAAGTTTATTTATTATTACATTATGTGTATTCTAACGATCTTGAAACTGCGAGGCTAAAGAATAACATAATTTGGACTGTTCTCTAACTTATGTGCCGCTACATTGTACTATGTGATATACTGATTAAACTGTCCAAATATAATTACTTGATGGTTAATAACTATTGTCGGTACGTTCTTTATGACCATAGCCCGCTACATTATATTTTCCTTTGCTGCGAGTTGTGTTGTGTTTTCTTCAATTACTACCTTACCGGACGATTCACTGGCCTGGCCAGACATTCAAAAATTGATTCATTAGGAGAAAACTTCGTTCCTTCGTGTACAGAAGTGTTCTAGGAGATCATGGATACATGGCTACCACCTATTCTAATTCCTTGCTTTCTCTGCGTATAATTTGAGGTATCCGACCAATACGTGATGCGGTCTTTCAATTGATCCATTGCCCTGAGGGTGATATACTGCTATAGTATACTATTTTGTTCGAAATCTGTTTGCTACCTTCTTCATTAACGACGATGTAAAATTCGTTCCTTGATTTGTTAAAATCGCTCTCGGGGAGCCGAAACAACAAATAAATCGTTTTTAGAACATGTCAGACAATTCGGCTGCAGAGATTCCATCTATAGTGAGGTAGCAGGAGGTGTAGGGTACTAAAGAAATACTCCGTGAATTGACTTCATAGCCATGAGCCGCTACAGTAGGAATTCCAAGGGAGCATTTGGTCAATAGATCCTGTGTGGTTAGGATATATTTGTTTCCTTTTTGTGTTCTTGATACTGTAACCTAGACGTCCAGTGATAACTTTCTTCCCTTTGTCATCTTTCAATATCCCCACAACGCACGTGTTCGCAACCGTCTGCTATTGTGATTATAAACGCCTTCTTCCGATTATTTGACGAAAGGACCAAAGGGATATCGATGAACCATTAGATCTATTGAAGCTTCCCGACACTTTTGGCCTGTCGGCATCTATGCTTTATCGCAACACTGTATGTGTTTCGTAAACAGTGTTCCAGCGATGCTATAGTATGTACCGAAGAAACTGTTGGAGTGAGAATTGTTCTTTGCGGCTTAGTGCCGCTACAGATCTTTGAAAAAGCGTACACACTCGGAAGGTAAACGAAGGTAAGCTCATACATTTTTATTATAAATTAAAAATTTCTCGTCTCGTAACTTAACAGACTGATGGTGGGAAAATTAACGGATTCACTCAAAATGTGTGTTACTTATCACAGAGTCTCGATATTTTACATCAATTAATATTACATACGATCTAAGAAAAACGAACTCTACACACTTTTTACTTATTTTTAATCTAATAATTGCGCTTATCGTAACGTAATAGAGCATGTATATCTATATGTATGTATAAGTATGTATATGAAATATACAAGATAGATATATATAAGATAAATGTGCATGTACCTCATTCATCCATGTAACAAAACAGTCCTTCATATATATTAAGGTAAGCACATACATAATTATTTGTGCAAAAAATCGAAAATACGCTATTGTTGTCTTACGACTTTTCATGGAAAGGATTCTTGTTTCGCGTTAATCCTGAATTTTCCAGAATCTAAGCCAAGTGAAAAATCTCCAATTAAGGAAATTGTGCGATATCAACGTAATGTAATGTAACGTAATGTGCAGGAACAGTAGGGACAGTCATGTCACAAGTCAACAGAAATCGTCATAACTCGCGAATAGCGCGAGTCACAACTCTAGGCGAATGGAACTAAAAGCAGAAAAATTAAGGGAAAGCAACATCGGGGAAATCCGCAATGGGATACGTTTGTCGAAATACGTTCATTATCGCACTCCGTGTTGATCGAGTACCGATTTACGTAGAATATTTAAGAAATTTGTTTGACAAGGAAAATCTAATGTAATTAACATTAAGGTTTAAAAAAATATTACAATAGACGAATCAATTGGCAAGATTTCAGAGTGCGGGATTTGAGATATTTATCGAGAGAACTCAAAAAAGAAAAATTCTGAAACCAGTATACAGTTCATCTTACAAAGCGCTCGATATTTTCAACAATTATAATGTTAAACTCGAAGTAAAGAGAATGTCACGGAAGTACACATAAATAAATTAAAATTAGCGCACAGTCGCAATAAACAGTGACGCACCGACAAACGGGCGTTCCAAGGACAACAAACAAAAGGGACACGTTAATAATGAAAATTATTCCTATTGTGTACAGAATGGGTGTCGTTTATTATAAACAAGAGCAAGGAGAAGAATACTACGATCCCCGGGTTGGAGAACTTCCAGCCCATCAGCTAAAGGTGTATGGAGAATTACTCACTTCCTGTTGTGTCCAGTTAATCCAGCTCGCTCATCGAAACATCAACGACCGCACCATTTGTCAAAACAGTTATTACAATCTAAATAAAGATTACCAAAATCTACATGGAAATTCGGCACGTCACTATATTTGAGCTCATTTGAGTTACACATTCGTAGCATATTGCAAGCGTTGCCACACACGAATAACAGTAATATCTACCACAGGGATTTGTTCCAATTGCGATGATAGATACTAGAAATTTCTGTGAGACTTGTTTGATAGAGACTTGTTAGTCTCTAAAATTAATACGCGTTACTGCACGTTAGCGGCATTGATTAAACAAGGGAATCGCACGAAAAATAAATGTATGAAATATATGAATGTAACAAAATGTCTGATTTATTGTTAACAGGAAAAATAATGAATTACTTAATCACCGCACTTACCCTCATCCGAACTGCACGAGCACTAGTAGGATACGACTGTACATGCTGTAGTTTTGTCCGGCATGGGAGGCCCCCATCGTATCCTGCAACTAACGATTGGTGAAAGTTTGGACTCTTCATCAGTTGTGGTCTCTCCCAATGCCTAAATTAGACCTGAGGAGTGGCACTCTCACAATGAGAGAAGACGCAGGAGTGCTTCGGCAGCAATTTGAAAGAGGCCCCGGGGCACCCCTGTTGAGCGTGAACCGGTCACCCTGGAATTTTAGTCGGTAAGTCCGAGACTAACCCACCGATTCCCAGAAGAGCGGCGGGGTGTCCATGAGGATTTCCCTACGTATAAAAGAAGTAGAATACGACTGTAACGGAGACCATTTAAATATAATAACGATTCCGGCAATCAGCAAATTTCATCGGCATCAGTTCTACCCTACCAACACCTTTGGTAGCCGAAGTTATGCACAAGTAACTAACTAAACACCACCCTTAAAAAACCAAAATCAAAACAATAACAATAACGGCGCTATAGAAATCAATGAACTGCTCAAGCAATCCATCAAAAACTCTGAAATGTCAACAAAAATGATAAGTGAGCAAAATGCAGTACTCAGACAACAAATTGCAGTTATGCTACAACTACTTACAAACACGTTGAGTAAAAAATGGAAATGGACACGCCGAAAATAACAAGTAGAAATTCCAATAGTCTACAACAACGGGCCGCCGAAATTAAAGCATTTTTGTATAAAAATAATATTGACATATTATTTGTTTCATAAACACATTTCGCACCAAAAAGCTACATGAAAATACTATATTACACCATCTCCAAGCAACACTCGGGGAAAGCACACGGAGGTGCTGCAGTGATAATAAGAAACGATATCAAACACCACTTACATAGTCAAATTAGTCAGAAACACGTTCAAGCAACCACCGTTACAATACAGACTAACAGCAATTACTTTCAGATGTCAGCAGTATATGCACCACCGCGACACAAAATGGCATTACAAAAATGGGAACAGTATTTTCAATTCTTAGGTGACAAATACATCGCAGCGGGAGACTTCAATGCAAAGCACAGGCTATGCGGCTCAAGAATTAACACACCTCGAGGTAGAACACTAGAGAAATATATTAGAACTAGTAATCTCAACATATTATCTACAGGAAGACCAACATACAGGAAGGCCGACAGATCTAAACAAAATTCCTTATTTGAAATCGCGGATCGTCCTGTTCCATCGTATCACTTCAGCGCTGGCTCGCTGTCCGCTGAACGGTAAAACAGCAATTTCGGCGCCGCGCTCAACGTGTTAATTGCCGTTTTCAACTGTCGATGTAGACGCTTTACCATCCCGTTGGACGCGGGATGATAGGCCGTCGTGCGTAAATGTTTGATACCGAGCAACCGGCATAGTTCCTTGAACAATTGTGACTTGAATTGCCGTCCTTGATCGGTTGTTATTTTCGATGGTGCGTCAAAATGAGATATCCATGTACAAAGCAGGACTGAAGCAACGGTTAACGCTTCCATGTCGGGTATGGGTATTGCTTCGGGGCAACGCGAGAACCGGTCGATACACGTTAGACAATTTCGGTAGCCTTGCGAATATTGCATCACGATAGTGTCTATGTGTATGTGATCAAATCTACCTGCCGACGCTTCGAACGCTCCGACTAGGGATGCTACGTGTCTGGTGAGTTTTCTTAGGTATTGATAAAATTATAAATATCATCGGCTTCCTTTCGCCCATTTCTTCAGACACCAGCAACTTTTGCATTCTTGTACTGTCTGAATCAGCCAGTTTGCGGATAATCTCACTATTTAATTTTTCGTATCGTCCCGTGTCTGGTAGACTCACCACTATATCATTGACTTGCTGCAAGTGCCGATTCTCGAGATATTTGGCGAGGGTCATGAATATACCTTCGCAGTTCGCTCGAGCCAAATTCACATTTCGCGGGGTTAATTACGACACCGTAATCGTTTAACCATTCGAAGGTTCGCAAATATTCGCGGTGTTACTGCTCGTCTTCCGAAGCTATCAAAGAATTCTCGATGTACGTGTATACGAAATGTACAGCAAACGATAGTTCGTAAATGAATCGTTGACACATTTGCGCTACGTTTTGAAATCCAGAAATAATATTTACGGCTTCAAATTGTCCAATTGTTGAACAAGGTAGTGCTCGCCGTTTTTCGACGTCCTCTTTGAGGCCGTCGTCGTACGCCGCGTTCACAGACGACTGCTCGCGTTTCCCTGATTCCAGTTACAGGGGAAATGGCACTTTCTTTCATGGTTTCCGAATGTCTCGTGCTAGTAGCTGAGATCATTTTGTTGCGTCATGTCTCGGATATTCAGGGATCGCGATCGTGGTTGGCGACGGCTATCGAGGAGCAGCGCGCTAATTTATGCTACTCGTTCGCGGACTCCGTGGCTGGGGGCGCTTCGATTCCGGGCTTATTTCGTGGATCCTGTCTGCCACCGTAGTGAGGACATTCGAACTTGTTTTCATTATGACGGCCAGGATCCGTTGCATATTCAGTGGGAGGTGGTTCTTCCAAAGCGCCAGAACGAGATCGTCCGAGATGGATGGGGCGGCCAGCTTCTTCAAATCTCTGTAGAACTGGGACTGTGTCCTGTCTTCTATTTCTTGACCTTCAAGCAATCTCCGCACTATTTTGTCGTGCGAATCGGCCAGTCTTTTGATGAGTTCATTTTTTAACTTCTAGCATCTCTCCTCGACTTGATCTAAATATTCATCCACGAGGTTCGCGACGAGAGCGGTAAATTGTCACTCGTGATGTGTGCCCTCTCGAACTATGCTTCCAACATGGCAAATCACACCACTATTCTATGAGGCCGTAGTGGAATTATGCGGAATAGTTGACTTATTGTGTCTCCACGGTCTGTGGCGTTCGTTGCGCACCCTTCCTCGTTGTGGTTCGTCATTACGAACACTGGTGATTTACGGACACGATGTCTTTATGTGGCATAAACACATTCATCTCTTTCCGTTTATAGGACTCAGGCAGGACACCGTCCCAGTTCTACAGGGACCTGAAGAAGCTGGCAGCCCCATCGATCTCGGACGACCTTGTTCTGACGCTTTGGAACAACCGTCTCCCAGTGAATACGGAACCGGTTCTAATCGCCTTAAGGGAAATGCGGATGCCCTGACCATGGTGGGAGACAGCATCCACGAAATAAGCCCAGAAACCGAACAGATAGCAGCGGCCAGCTGGTAATCGAACCACCCCCGCACCCACGGAGTACCCACTGGGTAAGCGGACGAGTAGCATAAATTCGCGCGCTGTTCCTCGACAGTGGTCGCCGACCACGATCGCAATCCCCGAATTCCTGAGACATGACGAAGCACACTGGTTCCTGCTGCTACCACAAGATCTTCCGAGACCGCGCAAGAAAGTGTCGTTCCCCCTGTAACTGGAACCAGGGAAACGCGAACAGCCGTCCGTGAACGCGGCGCACGGTGACGGCCTCTCATCCCGCAGCATTTTCGTAAAAGACAAGAGTTCGAGGATTTCTTTCTTTGTAGACACGGATGCCGACTTATGCGTGTACCCGCGCAATAAACTACGCGAGCCCGCAACAAAGACGACTATGAACTGTTTGCGGTCAACGGGACGCGCATCACGACTTACGGTACCATCCCGGTGTCACTGAATCTCTTTTCGACGGAACTTCAAATTGCGTTTCGTAGTAACAGACGTTAATACGCCTATTATCGGCTTGGACTTCTTGGGCTACTGCGGGTTGCTAATGGATCCGCGAAATAAACGCCCAAACCACCAACCTGTCCGCAATTGGATATTCGGTCACGGCCGATACAGTGTCGATAAAAACGATCATCGGCGAAACGACGTATCGCCAACTCCTGGCTGAATTTTCGGTCTTAACGCACCTATTTTCGGACGAAAAAAAATTCGAGACGATGTGGAACACCACATTAAGACCACGCCCGGGCATCCCATCTGCGGCAAACCTCGACGCCTTGCGCTCGATCGTCTCAAACAGGTGAAGGCAGAATTCCAGCTGATAATGGAGCAAGGATACGGGCCATCGAAGTGTCCATAGGCATCACCTCTGCATGTCGTTCCGAAGAAAGACGGAGGCCTACGATCTTATGACGACTACTGGGCGCAGAACGCTCGCACCGTACCCGACGGGTATTCGTCGCCGCACATCGAAGACTTCGCGCATCAACTCCACGATAAGCGAATCTTCTTAAAAATCGACCTCATCCACGCGTACCACCAAATGCCGATTGCGCTCAAGGACGCCGAAGAAACGGCGATCGCTACCCCGTTGCGATTATTCGAAGCTGTAAATATTATGTTCGGACTTCGAAACGCAGCATAAATGTGTCAACCATTCATGTACGAATTTTAGTTTTCTTCAACTTTTATATGCACGTACATGGACGATTTCTTGGTAACCTCGGAAGACGAGCAGTAACACCGCGAATACTTGTGAACCTTCGAACGGTTAAACGATTACGGCGTCGTAATTAATCCCGCGAAATATGAATTTGGTTTGAGCGAAATCACATTTTTAGGATACACCGTAAACGCCGACGAAATTAAAGCTGCTACTCGAGCGTAAAGCGATTGTGAACGTTCCAGAGGCTGTGACTGTTAAGCAACTGCGAAGGTACCCCAGTATGATTAACTTTTATCGAAGTTTCATAACGGCGGCCGCAAAAATTGTCCAACCACTCAACAACTTACTAAAAGGTGCAAAAAATGGCAACGCGCCCATTGAGTGTTCGAAGCAGACCGAAAACAGTTTCCGCGAGTCGAAACACGCCCTCGCTGACGCCATGATGTTAGTGTCACGTAGTGGACACAAAAAGTCGCGAAATTGACAGATCACAGGTGATATCCTCCCGTCGCAGTTCGAAGGTTTTACAAATAAGGTGAAGAATTGAACTTTAGATATGGTAGTAAAATTTATTGTACGAATCCAACAGAGTAACGATTCATAGTGTTATAATAAAAAAAGGTATCGAGCGTTAATTTGGGAGTGTTTTTATACTGAGGTTTTAGTTCCTCTGGAGGGGAATTCCGTTACTATGTGGTTATTGTTTCGATAGCTGTTGCATGCAGGATGTTTTGTCTACCCTATTTCTGCTTCTGAGCGTGTGACATTTCTGAGCGTGTGACATTACCCCCTTCTTAGCTTCGCTTTGCTCCATTGAAGCGTATGGCTCTGGTGGGTCACCTGAGTTGAATGATCCCGTTATCTTTATTTTCGGTAATGGTTTTGGAAAGTAGTACCGTCCTGTGGGCTGATGAGGGATTTGGTGTCCTTGGTGTTTGATCAATATTGTTTACGTGAGTGGTAGAGCAGAGTATTTTTAGGAATTATTCGACTTAAACATTCGAAAAGTTTACATGTATACGTTATATATGTCGGATTCACACTATGATTAGGGATGGGGTTAGGGGCGTGAAACGAATCTTCATTTGGATTAGGCATTGTTATTATGCAATAGAGAAGATATTCAATAGTGCAAATACGAGTATTATAAAATTTGACAACTAACCGTGGTAATTAGATACTCGAGATGATAATGACAATGATCCTAGGCTCAATAACGATTCCGCGGATAACAAAATGCGCTTTCTTCCAAAGTCCAAGCGGTACCCATTTCCTTGTTTACGGTACAAGCATTACTGGACTAACTCTTTGTTAAAACGCAGAATACTATGTAACTCGGTAATGAGACCTCACGAGAGAATGACTTTGTCAGGATGATGCTGCTGAGGAAAACTATATGGGGTGTGTCTAAGGACACGAGATTATCGGATTCGTTGAGGAAAGCCTTGGTTCGGACAGTGAGGGAAATGGACGTAGACGGGTGGGACACACCGTGTCGAATTTCCTCTCGTCCGAAGACCGGTGGACGAGTAAGATCCGGAAACTCCGCCAAAAGCCAATGGTAGACCGATTCACCGATTATGGTTTTTATGGATACTTCTTCAGTCGTGACAGTCTACACCGATGATACGCGTTTGGTCGTCGGCTACCACGAAATGCCATTTGAAAGCTCGTTTTAGGGACAGGTTGAGGTTAATCGCAATGATACCGTATGTTGCGATGCGCGTCCCGTTGGCTGCAAACAGTTCGTACGCGTTTTTGTTCACGTGCCCGTGTATTTTGCTGCGGGAATATACACTTATATCGGCGCCGCTGTCTGCAAGGTAGGAAATCTTCGTTCTCTTGTCCGTAACGAAGATGCGGCGGGATCCCAGGCCGTTGTAGCATCGACCACATCTCAATTCACATCAGAGACTAGGCCACACTTCAAAACCGACGGGCTGATGACGGAGATAAAGATGCGGCGGCACTCGGAGACAATGTATATCGCCGAAGCGAGGGGCCTAATGAATCATCAATAACCCAACAGTCCTTTCGCCGAATGTTCGAGAAGAAGGTGTGTGTGGCAAAGGTCGCGAGCGCCTAACAAACGCGTGGATAGTAGGGATATTGAGGGGTGACAAAGAAAAAGAATCGGATCCCATCGAAAGTCATGTTGTAAGAGCTTCAGTCTTGGAAGGTCACGGCTGGAGTTCGGAAGTAAATTGTAATCAGTGTAAACAAAGTGTTAAGAAATAAGTTCTCTCTTTCTTTCATTATTATTTTTCATCTTTGATTTCCTTTTTTTTTTTATTTTACGTGATATTTTGGGGATCCTGTCAGGATCCATTAGCTTCAAGTAAACGAAACCACGCATTTCGGGCTACGGTTAACTTTGAAGATTGAGGATCAACGGACCACTGCAAAAGAGCAAACACTTTTGACGTTTCGACAAAGGAACACCGTGTCACACGCTCAAGAAGGCCACTCACAGAAGGCTCAGAAACAGTAATCAGATAGACAAAACCTCCTGCATACCACAGCTATCGAAATAGTAGGCGGATGGTAACGGAATAGCCGCCTCTGAGATACATCCGACGATAACCCCTCCAAAGGGAATAAAACCTCAATATAAAAACCCTCCTAAATTAGCGCTTAAGATATTATTCTGTTGTAACACTTTGAATCGTCACTCTGTTGGATTTATATAATAAAAATTCCATTATCATACACGAAGTTCAATTTCTTCACCTTATTCGTGAAACGTTTGAACTGCGACGCGAGGAGATCACCGGCGATCTATCGGCTTCGTGATTCCTTGTATCTCCGACATGACAAAAGTTGGCGATCCTGCTAGGATCCATTCATCGCATCAAGAGGAAACTTCAACGGGAACTCTACGGATTCTACAGCGAAGGACCACGGTCACCTTCTTGATCAAAAGAATGATCTACGAAGAATCTCGGTAAGCTGGCTTTCGTACATTATTGAAACAGTAGACTCGAAATACATTCTGAAGATAGTGACTCTTCTGAAAGTATCACATCTATCAACATGAATCCAACTGACAAGAGTAGGGCAAAGCAAAGCACGAACTAATTGTTACTATTCTCAAACAACTTCAAAGTCTAACTCACGAGTTTAGAATCTTTAGAAGTAATACTGATTAAAACATTAACAAAATAAAAGAATTTACGGATACTAGTGATAGAAATCGGGCCAAGGAAATACGTGACCTTGCAAAAACTATAGAAGTAAAATACGACACTGAAATCGAACAGCCACAGATGAGCACCCACTTAGAAACCAGTGCCGATAACGCGATAGTCGACGAAACCGACGGACCAAACACTTCACAAAGACAACGAATTAGTCACGCCACAATTAGACAAAGAAACAGCTGCGGCGAAGAATAAGACCTCCAAGCAGGAGAGGCCATACGAACTTTTGAGACACTACGGGGTCGAGATGACGTAAGTGTTGAAGATATTGTTCTATCAGTCCGCAAAGCAAGAGGCAAGAGACGCGACAATGGAAGAGAATACTTGAACAATCAAATTTATAAATTTTCTAGGAACAAAGGTATCATAATAAATAATTGTCCAACCTACGTACATGAATTAAACGGGACAGCGGAAAGGTATAATAGAACAGTGATGGACATGGCGCGTTGCTTGTTAGCGGAAGCGAAAGTACATAAAAGGTACTGGCCGGAAATAGTATGTACAGCGGCACACTTGAAAAATCAAATACTAGCAAACACTGAAAATCAGATGATAGGTATAAGGCTAGATTAGTGGTAAGATTCCAACAAAGGAACGTAGTCGATGACATATATTCTCCAGTAGCGAGTAATCAGACCTTTAAGATATTGCTATCATATTGTTGTCAAAATGGATTAATCATTGAGCAAATGGATGTAGAAACTGCTTTTTAAAATGGTGAAGTAACCTCGGAGGTATATGTAAATCAACCAAAGCGATATGCAGACGGAACGAATAGAGTTTGTAAATTATCGAAAGCGCTTTATGGGTTAAAAGAAAATCCGAGGGACTGGTATGAGTGTTATGATAGGTATGTGACGAGATTAGGTTTTAAGAAGAATAACATAGAGTTGTGCCTATATACTCATGGAGAAGAAGAAAATGTTGTTTATTTGCTAATATATGTAGACGATTTGTTAATCTGTAATAAAAACAAAAGAAGGATACAAAGTGTAAAGAAGCTATTAACTGATAAATTTGAAATGAAAGATTTAGGTGAAGTAAAAGAATATCTTGGAATAAATATAGTGTTTGTTCGACCATTCGCGGAGAAACGCGATCGCGAGAAAGCACGTCAACGGGAGTCGTAAATTCCCGTTACGATTAGATAATCGACGCCACGAAATGATCGATCCCCTGATTTCTGTTACAATAATAGGGATGGTTCAATTGAATTTACACTGAATTAACAGATATAAATTAATGTTTATTCCAACAATTTTGTAAAGAAGATAGTTACACTGATGCGTATGTATAAGTTAAGTAAGTGATTGATTTAAGGATAGAAACACAGCAATGACATGTTGACTATTGTAACGGAGAGCAATAAGTAAAGTAAAGCTTTTTTTTATTTATTATTAATTTACGATCAATTCTCGCATTGAATTTTCAGTAATTTTCTCTGGCGTGGCGCAGTGACATAGTAAATTATTTATAATAAGTTAATACTTATTATAGATAAGTATAATTATAGATAATTATTATAAATAAGTAATTATTACTTAATATAAATATCTAATTAAATCTTGTGCTTAGGTCTAACGGGTAGTATTTTTTTAGTCTGCGGATTTGATCCGACATGTTAAGTAATTTAGTTATAAGGGGTTTCGATGTTTGTTGACTCTTTTGCTATATCTGTTGCTATATTTTGTTATTTCTTCTTTGACTGTGGGTATCTTGAGGTCGCGATGTATTACTTCGTTGGTGACATACCAGGGTGCATTTATTATGGATCTTAGCGTTTTCGATTGGAAGCGCTAAAATATTTCATTGTTGGAATTATTTGCTGTTCCCCACAGTTGGATTCCCTAGATCCAAATTTTTTTCTGCGTGCTTAGGTTGGAACGTCGACTGGTGAGCCAATAAAATTTTTTAAGTTTATCCTTGAGTTGCTTGTCTGTGATGTGTTTTTTCCATGTTAATCTCCTGTCCAGGGTTATGCCCAGGTATCTGACTGTGTCCTTGTTAGGAATTGTTGTATTGTTAATGGTGACCTGAGGGCAGGTTTGTTTTCGCTGCGTGAAGGTTACATGTGAGGGTTTTTTTTTATTAATTTTGAAGCCCCATTTATGAAACCACTTTTCCATAAAGTCGAGACATCGAGCAATTATCGGGTCTGCGTGGGAAGCTAATAGCACTGTGTCGTCTGCAAATGTTGCTAAAGTTATCTCTGTAGATATTGGTAAATCGGCAGTGTAGATGGAGCACAGCAAGTGTCCAAGGACACTACCTTGGGGTATGCCAGCTTCTATTGGGAATGTTGTGGTAATGGCGTCTACTATCTATTGCCTTTTGGTTAGGTAGGACTTTAGGATAGAGTAGTAGGTGTGTGGTAGGATTTTTTTAAGTTTGTATAAAAGCCCTTCATGTCATACTTTGTCTAATGCCTGTTGAATGTCAACGAATACCGCTGTGCAATATTTTTTCTTTTCTAGGATTTGGTTGATATTGTGTGTTATGCGATGGATTTGTTCTATTGTTGTTTGCGAAAACCAAATTGATGATCTGGCAGTGTTTTCGAACCGTCTAGGAGTGGAAGGAGTCGTTTTGTTAGCATCTTCTTGAATACTTTTGACAAGGTAGGTAGAAGACTAATTGGGCGATAGGAGCTAGTTTCATATATTGGTTTTCCGGGTTTAGGGATGAAAGTAATCAGTGAAATTTTCCAGGCCGTAGGATAGCATTCAAGGCGAAGAATTGCGTTAAAAATTGATATAATGAGTGCAATCCCTTTTATGGGAAGTTCCTTGATTGCTTTATTGCATATTAGGTCATGCCCTGCTGCTTTCCTGGGATTTAGGCGACGGATTAATTCTATAATTTCTACAGAAGTGAAGGATTCAATAGGAGGAGACATTTAGAAGGGAGAGTGCAGGTATTCAGTAATATCCGCGGCAGTTTTGGAGGAATGAGGTTTAAATACGTTAGGTAGGTGTTTAGCAAACAGGTTGGCTTTTTCTATAGTGCTGCGCGCTCATCCACCTTGCGGACGGCGGATTGGTGGGATTATTTGCGGGGGGGGGGGGAGCGTGAGTTTCNGTAGGTGTTTAGCAAACAGGTTGGCTTTTTCTATAGTGCTGCGCGCTCATCCACCTTGCGGACGGCGGATTGGTGGGATTATTTGCGGGGGGGGGGGAGCGTGAGTTTCCTGGAAGCCTTCCATAGTGAATATTTGGAGTCGGCTGTGGGGGACAGATTTGCGAGATATTTTTGAAAACAGTCATTTTTATAATTTTTGGTGATTTTGGTTAACTTCCTAGTTGCGTTGTTTAGTTTTCGTTTGTCATCCGGTGTTCTATGGGTCTGCCATACTCTTCTTAGTCTACATTTTTCTGCTATTTTTTTAATATGCAATGGGAATATTCACGTTTGCTGATAAAAGTCTTACTAGGTGTGGAGGAACGGATAGCGTTTATTATGCTCGTGTTTAAGTATTCCGTGGCTGTTTCGATATTTTCATTAGTTTTTAGTGAAATTAAGGCTGAAGTTTAGTGATTAAAGACTTCTCTAAAGAGCTGCCAGTTGGTGAGTTGGTTATGAATAAAGCCATTGGATGGATTCTCGATAATTGTTGAACTGGATGTTGCTATAACGGGAGAATGGTCAGAAGAGAGATCCGCCGAGGAGTTGATTTGGACATATCTTGGCGACATATTTTTAGTTATGAAGAAGTCGAGTAATTCAGGTATTTTGTTAGTGTCAGTGGGCCAGTATGTGAGTTCATATGTGGTGAGGTAGTTGAGATTGTTGGTGATTATGCTATTTAAGAGATTTTTGCCTCTTACTGTGATCAATCTGTTGCCCCATTTGGTATGTTTGGCGTTATAGTCTCCTCCTGCTATGAATCTATTGCCCAGAGTGTCAAGGAAGTTATCAATGTCTTCTTTGGCAATGGAGTGTCTGGGAGGGCAATATACTGCTGAAGTTGTGATTGTACCATGGCAGTCTTCTATTGCTACGTTTGTTGCTTGGAGGTAGTCTTTCTGGAATGATGAAAGTTCGCTTAATGCTAGATTTGATAATGATTCCGGTGCCGCCGTAGGCCTTTCCATTGGGGTGTTGGGTATAATAGAAGTTATAACCGTTTATTTTCAGATAATTTTTGTCGGTGGAGTGGGTTTCAGATATGAGCATTACGTCGATTTGCTGTTGTTTTAGGAAGAGTTCTAGTTCGAATTTGTGTTGAGCTAGACCGTTGGCATTCCAAAGAGCTATGCGTCTTGGTTTTATTTTGCTTCTGTGCGTATTAATTTATCCATTAAGAGTGTTAATAATGATAATAAGTTGTTAATTTGCTCTTATTGTTTCTCGATTAGTTTTTCGAGTCTAGTGAAATTATCCGTGCTTTGTACATTGGGAACACTATTTTGAGAATAGTCTCTTTGGATATTCGGATTATTCTGATTTCCTTGTACTGATTGGGCATAACAGATTGAAGTAGTAGTGAATTTTGGAGGACTGGGTATCTGATTGGTCGTCTCTTTGGCTCTGAGTTTAGGATACTTGTTTATATATAAGGTTTTGTAGGCTGAGCAACCTTTACAGTTAGCAGGATGGTCACCTTGACAGTGGATGCACTTCGCTGGGGTTTCTGGTGATTTAGTGCACTGGTCAGTGGGGTGTGTACCTGCACATTTAACGCAGCGGAAATTATGATTGCAGTATTTCTGCGTGTGACCATACCTTTGGCACCTTGTACATTGCACTATCTCTTTTTTTACTAGAGAAGGTTCGATTTTTACTACTGAATTCATTAGTCGATTAATGTTGTAAATTTGTTTATTGTTTAACTTTTGTTTTGAGTCAATAAAAAATAAGTATATCGGGTTTTTCGAGATTCTATGTCTGATATTGCTGATGTTAATTACTTCATGACCAAGTTTAAGGAGTTCGAACTTATGTTCGTCTAAGTTAGCTGAGTGGTGGACGTTGCGCAGTACCACACGGAAAGGTCTTTCTTGTTTCAATTGGAATGTGTGGAAGTTTGCATTTAGAGTTTTTAGTAATTTTGTTATTTTTCTGTAGGAGTCTGGATTGGCCGGAAGGATTTTAATCTGATTATTTTTTATTTTTAATGTATAGTCCTCTTTGTTTATATCTTTCTCGATGGACTTAGTCATCGTTTGGATGTCGATAACATCATCGATGAAGATTGGTGGGGAAGGAGGGTTTTTTTTGTATGTAGATTTGTTGGTGTTTCGACTACGTCCATAGAATCATCTGTAGATTCTAATATTGAGAATCTATTATAAGTAGTTACCTGGTTTATTGGCAGTTCACGTTGGCTAGTATTTGCCTTTATTTTGACTGTTTCTCGCTTGCGTTTTTTTGTGTTATTAAAGTCATTATTTTCCTTTTGCCATGGGGGAGGTAGTGCGGTGCAGTTGTAATTTTGCTCAAGAGAACCTGCTTGGGAGCCAAGCCCAAGCTAGTTAATTCAATTGAAATAACTAGTCGAGAGGTTATGGTTCGGGACCAAGATTAGGAGCGTTTGATTTTCCACTAGTAAGTTTTGAGACACTTGGGCTATGCTTATTTCGATTCACTTTCGACAGATGGGCGTCACGTGTTGTTTTACGAACTTCATAGAGCACTAGACACACGTCTGCACGCTTCGGCACTCAACAGCAAACTGCGTAAAGTAAAGTGACGATGCTGTGTTCGGAGGAAAGCTAGTGATGGATGTGTCTAAAACAAGGGACCATCGGATTTATTCATGACAATTTTGGTTAGGGAAGTGAGGGCAGTAGACATTGCTTCTGATTCAATAAAAGAAGGTTGGTGGACTAGGAAGGGTCTTCGCCGCCCTCGATAGATAGTTGCTAGTGTGAAGTATCGTACGTGGGAAAAACTAACTTTCCCGTGTTTTCCGGTAGTAACAATAGGCTTTGGAAACGAGTCAGTAAAAAGATGTTTGTACGGTCTAAAGGACTTTAGCTAGATGAGGGTATGCAGTAAGTACGTGTGGACATCTGGTTGCCATCTTGCCCGCGGTGTGTGGCCTGGTCTAAGTAGAGTGTCGCCTGACGTAACAATATAGTATGATTATATCAGAAATGAAATGAGATTAAGCCAAACGAAATACATTGAATCATTAGCAAACAAATATAAAACAGCAAATTGTACTGTACACCTATGGAGACAAATTTAAAAATTGAAAAAGCTGAGATAAATAGAGAGGACATTGGATACAAGAATTTAATTGGCGCATTGCTGTATATTAGTGTAAATACCAGACCGGATATAAGTTATAGTGTGAATTATCTGAGTAGATTTCAAGATTGTTGTAGCGAGACACATTTTAAATATGCTTTGCGAATATTGAAATATTTGTACCGGACTGGAGATTTAAGGTTACATTATAAAAGGAATGGAAAGTGTGAAATGATCGATTGTTATATGGACGCTGATTGGGCAGGAGATCATTTAGATAGGAAATCGACTTCTGGATATGTAATCAGATTGTATGGAAATGTAATTGGTTGGAAGTCTAAAAAATAAAGGTGTGTGACAAAAGCCTCGACGTATGCAGAGTATGTAGCTCTATCGGAAACGGTGAGTGAATTAATGTCTGTCAGAGAAATTATAAAAATCTTCAATGTAAATCTAGACGATAACCCTGTAAAAATGTATGAGGATAAGTCTGTAGTGATAAGCGAAGTACGGAAATTTGACAGAAAATTCTAAACACATTGAAGTTCATTACCACTACGTTCACAAGTATTTAAAGGAAAACAAGATAAATATAATTAAAGTAAGTACAGACGAAAATACTGCGGATATTTTTACGAAGGCACTGTATAGAGAGAAATTCGAAAGTTTAGGTCATGGATGAATGTAAAATAAGAGGAATGTAAATAAAGCAATAAGTGTTAAATTTTCTGTTAAGTAATTCGACAAGCATATAAATACGATTAAGTGTACAGTATAAATGTAAGCAATCGTGTTAGGAAGATGATACATTTACACTGTACATGTGAATGTGTGTGTAAGCGTTAGAGGGCGTCCAGGTCTCAGTTGAGACAAAACACGATTGGAAACTGTTAGAAGCATCTAGAAGAATCGGTTGACAACAAGCGTGCGTGCAAGTAGGTTTTCGAGATCTTCAGTGTGTAATATACATGTATAGCTGTTGTGTGAGAAATAAAATAAACTACTTGTATTTCCGAATCCCTTCTATACCTTAACACTTGGTCGCAAAACAGGACAGATCGATAACACAGTTTTATATGTAGATCACGTCACGATGCTCGTTTTTACTGGAAAAATCTTTGACACGATTTGGTACGAGCGTGGATTCGCCGCCGACCGAGTTTGCTACTCGAGTTATTTACTTTTTTTTCCGCGCTTCCCTCTCCTAGCTTATTAAACACTTAAGACATCACGAGATTATCACCGCTGACTTCGCTAATACAGCGTGTATAGAAACAATATGGCAATTACAGGATTGCCGCTTTCCGCGTTGACAGTCTATCGCATTCTGCGCTAGCGCACAAGAAAATGCTGTCTCGTTTGCCTAGGATAAAACTTTGAAGCCAATGCTGCAACGGCTATAAGAGGATTTTGATTACCAATCACGTTTATCGCACCAAATTATTCCAATTTTAAATTCGTCTATTGATCGATTCAAATTTATCTTTAACTATCAATTTATGTAGTTCATATTAAAAAAAACTCTAACACTGATTGTTACGATACGTGAGATGGGCCTGCGACGTCACTCATGACCTGGCCGCCAAGACCTGGACGCCAAGGACCCACATACCCCAAATTCACTTTGGTAGGAGCTTTGCTCCTCCTATTTTTCGTTATTAACATTAGCTATAACCAATGATCAACGTGGATCGTTACCCTCTCTTTTCCTAATGAAAGGCAAAATCAACGAATCCGCTTTCTGCGTTTGAAGCAATGTAACGATACCGAACTTTCCTCCGTCAAGACATGAGAGCGGACAGTGGGTTAAAATCCAGTTCCCAGTCTAGTACATATCTTAGAGTCACATTTCAGTTCGTTCACCTTCGCCAATACGAATCGAGTCTTAGGGAGTATTCAACTGTAGCTTGGCAATCGATACTTGCATCATTGTAAGAAATCTAAGTGTAAATCGTTGTGGAAAATATATAGTATAACCTGTTAAACGCAGTGTTCTACAAAATCAATCACCCCTATTGTCCTAAACGAAATATGGGGATCGTACGATTCGCAGCGTCGATTCTTCAAATCGTAACGGGAATTTACGACTCCCGTTAACGCGCTCAATCAGGATCGCGTCTCTCCGCGAAGGGGCGAAACACTGATTATTGCATAAAATACTTATAATTCCTCGGTTTCCGATCGTATTCTAATCGTAACTTGGGCAGATCTGAAGAAATGAACTGTATTCTTCTCAAAACATTGACGCAAAGTGAAAAAAGTAATTAGAACGTGTCAATTTATTTTATTCTTTAACTTTTATACCGTGGCTTCTGAAAGTATTGATAGACCTTTTATGATTACCATACGCATATTACACGAAACATTTTCAAATTTCATTAATGCTGTAATGACATCCAACTATTATAATTATATTTTTGAAATCTTAAACGATTCTGAAAATGAGTGTAGAAATTATAAGATATTTAGTACAAGTACATGTACATATACTTTGCAGAGATTATGAAAATATTTAAATAAGCAATCATTCGTAACATTAGTAAGTCTCAGTATTCAGTGGGACCATTTTTAATATAATACATTATACGTTTAAAGTGACTGTACATACTGTATATTAATTTTATATTAAATATAAGCTTATATTAAATATTCTGTAACTTTTATATGTATTTTCAAATTGGCAATATAAATAGGGCAATTTCATTATAGTGCTAACAAAATTTCAAAATGTTTTATATACAACACACAATATGAATATTAAAGTTTTCTGTGACAAATGTAAATACTTTAGCAAACCACTGTATATATCAATGTTAACAGTATATTTTTGCATATGTAGAAATAAAATAGAAGAAAACTTTCAAAATATTCTAAGATATTGTGTAATTAAGTTTTTGCTGACATCCTGTAAAGAAATATGTGTCAAAATATTTTATTATCTTCGTTATACTGTTTCTCGTAGGATTTTCTCTAGGTAAGGTCCTTCAAACCGAACAAATATCTTTTAGTTTTGGCATTCCTTAATTTATTATCTACTCCGGAAAGGTACGGGAAATCTGGATTTTCTCACGTATGATGGCTCCCCGCTAGCAACTTTCTCTCGTGGACGGTTAACATTCTTCCTCACCCACCAATTCGGTAGATTAACCAATTAACAGCGACGTCCATTTCCCTCACTTTCCTAACAAAAATTTTCTTTAACGAATCCGATTATCTCGTACCCTTAGCCACACCTCCGCTGCATCATCGTCATAGAAAGACAGTTCCTCTACGTTCCTTGAATAGTCATCATCTTAACTTATATCGCGCACTCTGCTCAATCGATATCTTAACTCATCGTTTATCAGTCGAGTTGTAACCGAGAAGCGCGAATCGTCAAGTGTAATCGCTAGTTCTACGCAAAGAGTCGAAAGTGAGAATTGTTAATAAATATATTGTTTAAATATCTCCGAGTGTTTCTTCGGCACTTATCACGTTCTACACACATCAAATTCAAACGACATGGTCTGTTAATTTCGCGATTTCCTGTGTCTTCTACGTGACACTAAATTCCATTATTGTGTAAGAGAGAAATCGAATGATATTAATAACTTAAAAAGAAAGAAACAAAATCAAGAGAACATGGCACTCGCCAAAAAAATAAAAATTGAAAAGTTACGGGAAGTACCAAAGATGAAAAACAAAGGGGAACGGAACAGAGAAAAACCAGAGAAAGATTTAGAAAAGAAATATTCAAAGAGAATGTGTGTTGAACGAACAGGAGAAGAAAAGATGAAACTGAAAGATACCAAACCTTCCGAAAAAGATTTGAGATATGCACTTAACAATGTTAATAATGACGAGGATAACGAGCAGATGCCAAGGATATCTGCGTGTGAATTTTTCTGGGATGACAACCCCGATTTAACTCTCCTTCAGGATAAAGAGTCATCTTGCGATAGTGAAGATGAAGTAGAGGAAAAACCNAAAGCTGAGAAATAAGAAATTAAGTGCCGCTGAACGTCGAGAACAAGAAAGACAAAAAGAACGTGAAATTCGCCAAGGAGAAGAAGCGCTCGCCAATAACGAGTTGCCAAATTCAGCTGATAAGTTCGATAGATTAGTTTTAGCTAGTCCAGACAGTTCAATAGTATGGTTACAGTATATGGCATGCCATTTACAGACAACAGAAATAGAGAAAGCAAGACCAGTTGTGAGAAGAGCGGTGAAAACGATTAATTTCAGGGAAGAGAAGGAAAAATTAAACGTTTGGAAGGCTTAGTTGAATTTACAGTCTAAATTCGGAATTCCTGAAGCACTAAATGATGTTTTTCAAGAGGCAGTGGGGTCTAGCGATTCACTGAAAATATACAGTTACATGTTGAGTGTTCATGTCAAGGCTGGCAGGCAGGTGGAATTGGAGAAAACAATTAATACCATGATTGGAAAGTTTAAACATATTCCCGAGACATGGTTTAATTGTGGAGAAGGATTGTTAAAAATGGATTTGAAGGACAAATCGAGGCATATTAAGCAGAGAGCATTGCAATCTTTGCCAGCATCTGAACGTAACAAGTACAAGTCTCCAGGACATTCCTACAATTTCATTTATGAAGTAAGCACTCTATAAAATTAAAAATATCAACTATTTTTAGTTATTATTATCGCACAACTTGTCTTATACATAGTATTTCTTCTCGAAAGCAAACCTTACCTTGCAAATAGGCATAATACTTTATTTTGAGAAACTTAATGAGATATATCGTTTTATTTTGGAATTAACAGTATAAGACAGATTTATCTTCAAAATTCTTTAACAGTCTCTGATTTTTTTGCTTCACAAGCTACAGGTAACATATCCTAAACCAGCTGGAGGAACCGGCTAAACCGAGGCAATAAGCAATGAGGCAACTCAGGTGTGACTATATCACGAATCACGAATATTATATCCAGAGATGATATTATATCCAGAGATGAATAGACCATAGACCTATGGTACTATCTATATTTCTATTTCCATAGTATATGACTACATTTATGAAGAAGTATAGACGGTGACCGCGCGGTTTTTGATTTAGCTTTTCAGTTTTGGCTACTAACTGTTAAAAATTTGTAGTTCGTCCAAAAATTCAAATCGTGTCTCTCTTCAAATTGATCGACGATACACTTCATACAGAGCATCACATAAATGAATCAGGTAGAGATCTCGAGTCGAAACAATATAAATCTACAGTATTTACTGTCTTCAGAATGCAGCACGGATTACCTCAACAAAGATGCTTAAGAAGATAGACGCAAAACGTAATAACCACGAACGGGAAGTACAAAAACGGAGACTTCTTGGACAAGGGTATCCACCTGGGTACCTACAAAACCAACTTGTACAATTTCAGGCACAATTCAAATATCGCCGAGACTCAAGGAAGTCAATAGCGCGGACGTGGTTGTAACGATCGGTCAGCTAAAACTACTGCTATACAGTGGAGTAGTTTCGTCCCAAATGTACTAAAAAATTTTTGATCAGACATATTCCTGGTTTTGTCATTACAGAATAATCAATGGACGTACTCCAGATCAGAGAAATTATAAATATGTCAATTTATTATTACTTTTTTCATTTTTACATGCATCAATATTAATAGTATTTTGCATATGTGGTAGAAAACTTTACATAACTGGACTATTTAAGGTATTGTGCAATTAAGGTTTTGCTCACATGATGTAATCAAACACGTATCAAAATGTTGTATTATTTTTAACCATTTTGTACACTGATTTTATATAGCCATTTGTTGAACACGAGTCATGTTTTCCTGAGTACCGTGCTGCTCTTCAAAATTGATAAACTTTTTCAAGAGGATCTTCATCTTTCTAGGTGGTAATACTGAACAACTGCTCTCTCTAGAAATTTCCTGTAAATACAAAATATTATAAGGTAAATTCTCCATGAAATTAAAAAGACAAAATATAGTTGAACAAATGTTTTTACCTTGCTATATCAATATCATTAGATTTAACTAGGGAATCAATATAACAAGACCATATAACCACCCGTTTCGGATAAGAATTTAGAATTTGCTCAAATAAAGTTTGTGCTCTCTCTTTATCGCCAAATTTGTTCTCCATAATCGCAAACCTTACCATTAGATTTACATCTGTAAAATTTATATTATATTAGTATTTTATTCTTTATGACATTTTATTTCTGTTGTGTACATACGTTCGGATACTGGCAAAGATTGCAATGCTCTCTGCTTAATATGCCTCGATTTGTCTTTCAAACCCATTTTTAACAATCCTTCTCCACAATTAAACCATGTCTCGGAAATATGTTTAAACTTTCCAATCATGGTATTAATTGTTTTCTCTAATTCCACCTGCATGCCAGCCTCGACATGAACACTCAACATGTAACTGTATATTTTCAGTGAATCGTTAGACCCCACTGCCTCTTGAAAAACATCATTTAGTGCTTCAGGAATTCCGAATTTAGACTGTAAATACAACTAAGCCTTCCAAACGTTTAATTTTTCCTTCTCTTCCCTGAAATTAATCGTTTTCACCGCTCTTCTCACAACTGGTCTTGCTTTCTCTATTTCTGTTGTCTGTAAATGGCATGCCATATACTGTAACCATACTATTGAACTGTCTGGACTAGCTAAAACTAATCTATCGAACTTATCAGCTGAATTTGGCAACTCGTTATTGGCGAGCGCTTCTTCTCCTTGGCGAATTTCACGTTCTTTTTGTCTTTCTTGTTCTCGACGTTCAGCGGCACTTAATTTCTTATTTCTCAGCTTT